>NC_141621.1:34134430-34334161 GCF_047967505.1 Dipteris shenzhenensis
ATGTGATACTCAGCTTGGGGCAAATAGGAAATAGAACTTCTCCATTCATAACCAACCATAGCATCCAATGAATAGAAACTACTTCGTGTAGAAGTACTCATAGATCCTTCATTTATGCTCTAAAAGTAAAGATACCATGACATATCCGGTCATGGACTAATTAACATGTCAATTATTCTTCATATATACCAAAAACCAACAAGGACAAGCCTTCCTCATCTATACATCCAACAGTATGTGTCTAAGTAGATAAGTTCAAAAACAAAGGACAAATGACTTTGGATGACTTGATAGTCATCACTTCTTTATTTGAGAATCAACCTCTTGAATGGAAATACCAATCCATCCAATATAAAAACATTATCTTTTTAAAAGCCTTACTGCACTATACATTTTGAGTGATTTTGAATAATCATGATAATTGATGCTAATTGAGCATGTAAATTAGTTGGTTCCTATACTTGCAAACTGATAGGAGCTGAATTAAAACTGGTCTTAGAATTGCACATGTAGTATGTGTTTCTAACTAGCTGTAGTGGTTGCAAAATTTGAGAACAAGGATAACCTATCCCTGGCTTGAAAGTGAACCACAACTCGCTGGAAAGTAAGCCAAGACTGAGCATAAAGGCTAATATTAATGGCTATAAACTGAGCCACTCTTTACATGACTCACATTGTGACTGTTAAATGGTACACTATAGTTGACTATGTTATTGAGCACAAATATTGGAGTTACTGCTAGCTAGGTCTATAAAATTCCAACCTCTATGTGAGTTGATCACATACTTTTAGTACACATGTCTCTAGCCCAAAAACATTGAACATCTGGTTCAAGCGAAGTTTATGGATTTTTTACCTCTTCATGATCTCACTATACAAACCATCCATACTAATTGCTCACCAATAATTGCTCACCAATACAATAGTTATCGAATTGCTTATACTTGAAAGTAGACATACCTCCCATCAAAGAAAGTGGTAATTTAAGCCAATACAATACCTTGAAATGAAAGTAAAGTACACAAGCAAGGATTGATGTACATTCAACTTGACAATTACCTAACAAGACAACTTCCCATACTATAAAAGATCTTATCAATAAAATTTCCCACTCATGCTTAGTCTTGCAGCATCCCATAGACTTAGGTTGACACTTTTAGATTGAATCAATCATATTATATAAAATTTCCCACTTATGCTTAGTCTTGCAGCATCCCATAGACTTAGGTTGACACTTTTAGATTGAATCAATCATACTATACAAAAGCAACAAGAGCCCTAAACTGAGCTACTATAGGTGTAGCTTCAAAATCAGATTTGCTAGTAGTTGCAGCCATTTCCAATGTAGCTCGACTTTTGGAGAGCTCTAATTCAAAGTGATTATGAAATAGTTAAAACTAGCTATTGCTAGAAACCAAGCTGTCTCATATAAAGAGGGAAGGAAAAAAGGTATAGACTTGTGTTATCTCCACAAAGATGCTTAATGAAAAAAATGGGAGACAACACCACCTCAAACAAACATACATCAACCCACAATGCAACAAAGAGGCACACAATGGCAAGCTCAACAACACATAAAGCATCAAACACACATACAATAGTAGCAAGCACAACATCAAACCTGGCAAACACTTGTAGCCTTGAAAAATTAGAAAAACATCCTTGCTAAAAATCCTTGAAATAAAGGGATGACAATATGATAAGATGATGAAGGCCAAAAATGATGACATGGCACTAAGAGTTATCACCACACAATTTATTAAGACACATTCTCTTAATGGGGCCAATATCCCACATCTATTCAAAGCATTTCAATGCTTTGTTTTACTAGGTCAATGTTCAATATAACCTACAATTACTACAGCCCATGACACATCATGGCAAACAGGTAGCTTGTAAAATACTTCATATGCTTCCAAAAGTGTGGCATACGTGTCTACCAAAGAGTTGTCCACAAAAAAATCTCTATCAACTTCACATTGTCTAATCTCAGCATGTATTTCTCATCCTTTGTCCACAACATTCAGCCTAGTACAAACGATTATTAGAGCCGCAAGTGTCTACCTACTAGGCTTTACACTATCCTCTTGCAATTTCTGGTATAAGTTGAAGGCATGCTATGTTTGCCCACATTGGATAAACCCTAAAATGAAAGAAGTCCATGAATTCTCATTCCATCAAACACACTTCTACATTCTACAAACATCTGTACAATGTAGTTCCCAAGGGCTCTATGAGCGCCCAATCCATTGTTGCAAATGTGTGCATGCACCCACTTGGCATAATATACAATGTTTTGCACTTCTGCAAAATGCATATCAAATTCTTAGTTGATGGCAGCTCATCCATCAGGTCCAAAATACCATTCAACATAGACTTAACAAGATCACTTCTATAGATACAAATTGGTCACACAATAATTCAATGAAGAACATTTCCACATCAACCCTCTACTTCAAGAATCAATATAATCTAGTTGCACTTACTTGAATAGGATTACAAAGAAGGAAGTGTTGCTTTGTATCCAAGTTGCATCTTGTGAATCATGATACTTAAATGAAGATGTAGAAGGCAAGAACCAAAGTTAACACCATAATAGCATTGACCTAGATGAGATGATAGGGGAGCTACATCTATGATGTTGCATCTTGGAACAAGGTTACTCAAACTCTAATGCAGTACAAGATGAGTGGAGACTTAAGTTGAGCGATGCAAGAATCTCTTTTGAGTGGAATGACAACATCACCTAGAGAAAATTCATTGAAAGCTACATCACCAGAGGATCACAACAACTATAGGAATAAAGGGAGAAGTGGGGGAGGAACCAAGGGAAGTCAAGGAAGAGGTGGAAGAAGAGGAGCAAGAGGAGATGCCCTAAGCACTATCCTTGCTAACAAAGTGTGCGTGCGTGTGTTGTGTGTATAGCCCTTATTTTTAGTTAGTCATCACTCCTAATACCAATCCAAGGAGAAGGGGGTCGGTGGCAGGTGTGAGCGCGTATGGGGGGTCGGTTTAGGGTTGGATTGAATGACTAAAATAGACCAATATAATCGTGATCAATTTCAATGGGTGTAAATGAAGTGGAATGCAGGGTATGCAATAAGAGTTTTAGGCACCCATATTTGAGGTCGCAATCTTACATGCGATGGCCCCATGTGTACATTGAGTAGGGTCATTGTATAATTATAAGGGGAAAGTAGGATGTGGGCGACAAGCATCTTTGTGCCAACCCTCAACTTGTCCTCACATATGCTTTGTGTTCATGTTAAAATAGGGGGAGGGTTCAAGGAGGTGACCCATCCACTCTTAACTCTAAGGGGATATGATCTTGATTTATGTGGAAAATGAGGCTAAGGGTTGTTGCACCCTAATGAGAGATAGTAGGCAAAGATACTCACATGGATAATAACCCCAATCACCTTGTGAACAGGGATTCCAGTTAACCAGGGAAAATTTGTCTATACATGGAGTCTTTTACTTAATGTGACACGCTTAAATTTCATACTTTCCCACATTGGCTCTATAAATTATGTTGTTTTATACAAACTTTGGCCTCAATGCAATAAGCCTTCCTCATCTCTTTTTTGTTTCCTTACCTTCACTCAAACCTCACCCCGTCTTATTGTTGGGCAAACTACCGTGGACGAGTAGGCACAATCACTCCCTCCTCCCTTCCCACCCACTTCCTTTCCCGTGTTATCTTTCTCTTATAAATTATTGAAAGCTTACCATTCATTCACCTATCGCAATAGAAAACTATTGGATTTTTGGGTTCATTGCCAATATGGCATAAAATTACCAATATAAAAAGCATGGACTTCCAAAAAGATAATGAAAATTTTCTTTTATAAATGGCTGCATGAAAGTATAGTCAAGCTTATGAAAAATTTTGTTGCGTTTCCTTGACAATTTTGCTCAACCATTGAAATGTAGACCTACTGAACCCTACAAATACCTTTGCCATTAACATAATTTTTCAATGGCTGCAACTTTAAGTCACAAATAAGTAGATTAGAAGAGGATTTTAATGCAAGGAAACTTGCAAGAGTCAAAAGAATCCTTGGATTATAATGAAGCACATGGCAAGATAATCCAAGGTTTTTTAAAAGCCCCAAAAAGAGACAGTAAAAGGGATACCATATCACATTGATAACAATATCTCATGTGCAGTAAGCCAACTCGTACCTTGAGTCTACTACCAAGATCATCTTCACTGAACCACGAACAAGGAACCAATCCAATGAGTATTTTTTTTGGACTCACCACACCACAAAACTATCAGCTCAGTCCCAAGCAATTTCTCTTCACTCCACCCACTCAGGTCTATATGGGGGATACTTTTTGGCAAGCTTGCCCAAAAATAGCAAGCATATTCTCTCTCTTCTCTCTTTTCTCTTTGAATGTCAGTCTCCTTCTCTCTAATTGTGCATGTACTCTCTCTTCTTCTCAACTCCCCTCTATCACTCATCCCCCTTTCACACACCCCCTTCTCTCTCTCTCTCTCTCTCTCTCTCTCTCTCTCTCTCTCTCTCTCTCCCTCCCTCCCTCCCCCTCCCCCTCCTCTCACTTCCTTCAACTCTTTCAGTTCTTTAGGAGATATCAAATTGACTCCATCTCCAAATTTCTCCTTGAGTCTACACGCATGAAAAATTGGATAAACCTTCATAGTAGACGCAAGTTCTAATGTATAAGTTATAGCATTTACTTTTTGAATGTTGCAAAAAGGGCCGGAAAACCTATGGGAAAATTATAAAAACCCCCCAACCCTCAAATTGTTACCTTTTGTAAATTCTTAGATATACCCACATGCATTCGTGAAGAATTCTAGTGGTATATTTCTGATTTGCATAAAATTTTACTCTGTCTAGAACCATTTTTTTGGAATCTTTAGCTTGTGCTAACATTTCTTGCATATATAAAAAACTCTTTAGCTATATTCTTTCACATTCTTAAGGCCTAAGGAAATTGGGTAATCTAATCTACGATCCATACATAAGTATAAAGGTACGAAATCTCGTAGTTAAATATTTAGCACTTAATGAAAAAATTCAATCATTGGAAGGGGATTGGAAGGTATCTCTCTCAACATAATGGTTTCTTGGAAATATATGCTCTAAGAATATCTTCCATAACATAATTTGATACTGAGCTCAAGCTTTAAAAAGCTTCCATAACATAATTCGATACTGAGCTCAAGTTTTAAAAAGCTTCCGTAACATATGCTCTAAGAATATCTTCCATAACATATGCTCAAGCTTTAAAAAGCTTCCAATTTTGTGAAAGCCACTTGCCAAAAATGTCCAATAAATTTTAAGTCTTCGTCATTGACTATGTCACTAGCCACACCATAAACTCAAAAGAGTCGTTCAATAAATTGCTATGCTAGTTTTGGTGCCTTTACATTTGTCCTAGCGGGATTGAATCATGTAAGTCTGGTAAGTAGATCAATTGTCATTCAAAATATATCATGTTCTCTACTTTCACAATAAAGCTACGACCAAATACATAAATACACCTTCCCATTTAGTATATTAATCTATAGAGGATGCAACATGCCTCCAAACTTGAAGCATCCAGTCTTCTTAATTTGGAGTTTTTGACATTTAACCACATAGTCCTAAACATACACTTTCATTTTCATCGATAAAAGTTCCACTTGGCGAAGTCATATGATCTTTCTCTTCATGTCATCCCTATTATGATTATTTTGTCTTTGGGCCCAAAAGTTTTAGTTTCAGTGGTTTTGGCCCCATCTTAATTCCACAACCAAAATTCAAGATTAAGATCCAGGCCAACATAGAACATTGCTTCTAGTTTCCAACAAACAAAGACCAATATCTCAACCTCATTCAAGTCAGTGTTAGTCTAGAAGGCTAAGATTCTAGCCTAGGGGCTGGGGGGAAGACATCTGATTGACTTGTTCCAATATGAGTCCAAACACTAGATTGAGCCTAAATTTCACTACCCAATTTGAACTAAGTAGAAGAAGTAGCCTAAATGGGGATCAAATGGCACAAGAGGAAAGCAAAATCTTACACTCAAGAAAGGAAATGGAAAAAGGCACACCTTCTCCCCAACAAGCTCGTCATACCAATGAAAGACTATAGGGAAGTCAATGAAGCTCGAACCTAAAGGCTTTGAGGGCATGAAGGACAAAAGGGCAGCGAATCTATGAGTGGAGGGGCTACTCAACCTGTTCCCTCCACCTTGAGTGTTCACATTTGTTCACAAAGAAAGGGAAGGAGAAGAGGGTATGAAGGTAGACATTGACCTCACCTACACATACAGAGAATCAATAAGAGAGAGAGAGAGAGAGAGAGAGAGAGAGAGAGAGAGAGAGAGAGAGAGAGAGAGAGAGAGAGAGAGAGAGAGAGAGGGAGCGAGCGGGGAGAGAGAGAGAGAGAGAGAGAGAGAGAGAGAGAGAGAGGGAGGGAGGGAGGAGGGAGGGAGGAAGGGAGGGGGGGAGAGAGAGAGAGAGAGAGAGAGAGAGAGAGAGAGAGAGAGAGAGAGAGAGAGAGAGAGAGATGTCTTTGCTTCATTTGTGGCTAGTGTTTAATGGTGTCCTTCAGTTGACCTTGCTCTGATTTCTTGTCGAAACACATACACTATCATAGGGGTGGTTGAAATGCAACTCAAAAGATAGGTCCACAATCACAGAGTAATGGGCGACATGTGCATTACTCATGAGATGATGGCGTATGCCTACATGGGGTTGACCTTATTGGGTATTTCATGGAGTCCCCTTCTTTGCCTCATGAATCTTTGACCTCATATTCACTCACATGTACCCTTCAATGTCACATTGCCCCAACCTAGCATACAACTTATGTAGGAATACAACATAGAGCAAAGATAGTCTAGCAATAATGATAGTACAATAACCAAAGAATAAACACGATGGAGTAGATGAAAATTTTAACCACCAAATAAGATACAACTGATGGTGCTGTCCACCCATGTTGTTACGTTAGCCATAATCCTGAGATTGTCTGGTGTGGATATGGTGAAGCGGGAAACCAGAGCGCTTGATAGTGCAACGGTGGATACGCGAATTAATGCCTAGGCAAAATAGGCCTAGCATTATAGAAGGATGCTAAGAGGGGTCAAAAGAGTAAGGTCCTTTGACACTTGGCATAAAAGGGGTCCACATGGCATGCACTAGGTTCAGGGGAGATTCTAGAGAGAGGCTCCACAATAGGAAGGAAGGAGAAGGAACTTAGTAGGGAGTTCACGGATGAAGGGAAGAGGAGCACTCGACGAATCATGGCTGGGAGGAATGAGCAGAAAGCCCTCTTATTCAGGAGTTGTAATACATGTGCTCTCCACTAGAGCTTCGATGGAGATCTAGAGAGACTCTAGATGGCAAAGGACTTGGGGGAAGCGGTATTGGCATTGGATGTTGAGGCTTGAGTAGTGGTCTCCTTATATAGGCCTTTCTAGCAGACTAGCTCCACCCTCATGGTGGTGGCACGTGCGTTTTGACTTAGCCCACCACATGACTAGAGGTGAGGACAGTGGCACATGTTTGATTGAGTTTCATCACCATTCCACTGACCATGTGCACATAAGCAAATTCACTCACGCCGCTCTTACGAATGTAGTGAAGGGCATACGATATGGGGCCGTGACCCCCATTGAGGGTGCTACTCCGAACCCTCGGGTAGTTACTTCATTCCTTCTACCATCTTCTAAACATCACCATGAGACCTCATCTAGTATCCAAACTAGGATCCTACCAATGTCGAGTGCTCACACAATGGCTTCTCCTCATTATGGGGGCCTTATAAAAAAGAATTATGGATAATTGGTGGTTACATATGAGAGGTGGGCATTGCGCACCGCCAACTTGCATAGTCACCCCTTCCACATATTACCGCTGTGACTTTGATGACTATCTACAACATATCTATGGTAGCTATTTCTTTGCACTTTTAGAAGATTTAGGAGGCCAACCAACCCAATTTGCCAAAGGCTGCCTTATCATTCATTCCATTTAGTTGCATAACACTCACTCAAATCCATGCAAAAGCCACCTAAGATTTTTGTTTCTCATAATGGTTGGTGATGATGATTGATTGCAAAGTGCATAGGTAGTGTTGGCATTCCAAGACCAAATAGTGGCATCCTGACAAGGAACATAATACAAAGGAGAATTTTTACTTATGTACACTCGAAATGATATGTCCTCATGTGTCACAAGAAGGGACTCTAAGCATAGCACAACCAATAACTTGGAGAAGGGACTACAATGTCCCATCCATTACTAGCTTCTACTTTTGTTAAGAGATGTTGAGTCGATAGGATTCAAGACTTTACAGATCATGCTGCTCTCACACATGATTTGTAGGAAGGAGTGCACTCTACACAATATAATACTATAAAAGTTCATGATGAGGCATACAAAAGCCTCATCTTCAATCATCATCTACCTTGATCAATGTAATACATTATTAGATACTATGTAATAGAATAGTCTTAAACGGAGAGACTAATAGATGCTTCTTCAAATCAAGGTACAACACATACTATTTAATTTGAAATAGTTATAATTAAAGCAATTATATATTGATATTTGTGAATGGAATTTCTAAGGTGCTCTTCTTTTGCCATAAATATGACACTCCATTAGAGAAGTTTATCTTAACAAGTACTCACGTGCTTTCCATAATATTACAGGGACCAATAAGAGAGCATCATGGTAGCACACAACTTACAAGTTGATGGGACAACTTCAGGTATTTTTATTTTTTTGGCCTTGCTAAGGATTTGAGGCTTGACCTTAAAGAATGAGTTGATAACATCACGTATTCATGGCTAGTTAGAGGATGCCTACGAGAAAGTTAAAGTTGATAACCCCTCGTATTCATTGCTAGTTAAAGGATGCCTAGGAGAAAGTTTATTGTCTTTATGATCGATGCATCAAGCTTGGCCCATGGGTATAATTGCTTGCAATACTTGTTATACTAGTGGGTGGTTTTGATAATACAATGAGCAAGCAATAATTTTTAGGGTCCACACAAGGACAAAAGTTACTTGTTATACTAATGGGTTGTTTTGATAATACAATGAGTAGGTAGTAGTTTTGGAGGGTCTACACCCATATTCAAGGGGAAAAAACACTTTTGTAATATTTTGTACAAATATAGTAATGCAACATTTAAAGTACTTACTATTCTTCCTTAGAGTAGGGAGAAGTAGGTTCCATTCTTGTCTCCAATAGGTTATATTCCATTCCTTTGAAAGAGAGTTACAAAGCAAGTGGCATCACATGCTGTCTCCTCAATCGAGGAGTTGAGTGCTAAATAATCTCTTTGGTCTTTTGCAATCAGTTACATGCCTTGAGGTTTGCTTGGGTAAATTAGATGGAATTGGTAGTGGCAATCCCAATAGGGCCTCCTTGGGCGTTGCCATAATGTGATCACATCCTTAAAAGCAACACGCCTTAGCTCTTACTTGGCATGTGCATGAGCACACTAAAAACCAATCATAGCACAAGAATCTGGCTATGCCACCCACCAAAGGCAACAATGAATCATCACTAGAGAGACATATGTGAAGACAATGTGTAGGACAAAAATAGATAGGAGCAGATCGTTAGGAACAATGAGCAGGGCCTATCATAATCAGTCATGTGTTTTGATGAGAAGATGCAGAATGATGGGGTGGAATGAACAACACAAAGTGGTTGAATACAAAAGCAAACAGTGTACTAGAGAGACATATCAGGGTTAGATTAGAGGGAATGATGAGCACGTGGTGGTGCCAGGGCTTATCATGGTCAGGCAAGTGTTTCGAGGAGCGAATGCATCCTAATGGGTGTATGGTCGGAGATGGCATTCTGTGCCTATTGAATGCTATCCGAATTAGGGGCACATGATTGTAGGAAGGTGGCATAATGTGACTAGAAATCTGGGCAAATGGTTGGGTACAGATCCAGCATTCATGGTATTGCAGGTGTGCACGCATGTGGCACCCTAATTGTTGCTGATCGGTGTCCTGCCTGTCTGCGTACCCTAACCTGTCTGTGCACTCTGTTTGCAAGGGTGAGCAGGTTTTTGACATCCGAGAAGGTTCGGTGTGGCTTCCTAGTGCCACATGCGCTAGAAGTTGTACCAAAAGCGCCTTGTGTGTCCCAGCTCGAGAAGGACTCTTTTCATTTTCATTTCATTTCATACAAACAATGGAAGGTGAGAGAATTTAGATAAGAAATAAATATGTGAGGTATATAAAGGAATGAGGAAAAGCTAGGTCGTCTTCATCGTCAACGGCACGGGTCGGCGGAGGATTGATCTAGACCGTTGGATCAACAAATCTGACGAATCATAATTTGCTCCTCAAAGCGTAACTAACCAAAACCAGTCTGCCACACGTGCAGCGCCCCTTTCATCACCCAATCCGAGCCCTTCGATCAACTGTTCATCCAACGGACAGCGATCTGCGCCTACAGCCGCCACGATCTGTGAACTGCAGATGGTCGTGCAGTGGGGCAGATAAAGTTCCGGCAAACCGTATAGACACGTGGCAAGCCCCAGATCGCTTTCTGCGGCGCCAACCAATAGAAAGACTAAACATGGCCGTCGCCTCGCCGCCGCCGTTGACAAAAGCGCCGGTGGCCGATCCCGGGGCAATGGGCTCGCGGCCTCAGCCAGTCTCGCCGGGGAATTCCCTACTCCGTCGTCGTCGCCATCGCTTCCGTCCATCTTTCTTGCCGTTTCAGTGAATACCGCCTTGCTCTCCTCCCTCTCCCCTCTTTTCGATCCGTTTTCTGCAAAACTCGGTTTCTCTTGCATGGATTTCTTGCCATGCTTCAGTATACATTTTTTCCCGTTTCTGTTTTGCTTCTGCTTTCGAGCATTGCCCTTCTCTGAAGCTTGGATCGCATCACAGCCCTCTGGGAATCCCTAGTCCCTCTCTCAGTCGCCATTCACATGGCGAGACCCGGCTGGAAACCTTTCACCGCATCTCGACGTCCATCCGACCGGATAATAGCAGCGTGGATCAGCATAGCTGCGAGAATCCCGTTACCGATTTCTCTGTTGCTCAGTTAGAGGCCGCTCTGGAGGATTTAATTATTGACATCATCAACCGTGGACATTCGTATCTCTTAAAGCCCAACTCTGGCACAGCTGTGACGATTGAGGATTATCATATTTGTGTCAGGTGTACCGATGATGATGCTCGAACTTCTGATTATCGGACATGGGAATGGCATGGTCACATCTTGCTGTTTCACGAAGGAGAAGGATACGTTCCTGAATATGTGTACGGCAGTTTTTCTGAGCCAGAAGTTGAATATGAGAAGAGTTGCTTCGGCGTTGGGTTTAAATCCTCGGCGAGGAAAGTGGAAGGATTGTGATGAATTTAAGGTGAGGGTAATACGGATTGGCTCAAGGGAAGTCTCTGTATATCTATGCGGCACTTTCCAAAATAATTTTTGCTGAAAGTTCAGATCGTTCTACAACCACAGACGGTCCAATGTACAAGGATTTATTAGCAGAGATTTGGAAGCTACAGATCAACAACAGAGCTTCGGTAAATGTTGCCTGGGCTCCTTTAAAGGGTAAAGATGTAGTCGAACATGGAATGGTCATGTTCCAAACCTGTCCTCGACCTTCAATTGGTGGCTGCTAACACATTAAGGGAAATTACCAGGGCTATTCCCACTAATCTAACCATGATATGCCCGCTTATTCTGTAACTGGATGGGTTCATATGATCTCTTGGTTTGTGTATAGGCTAAATGGGTATTCTTTTGGCATGCTAGGAGAAACCCATGTGAACTGCCTGATGGAAATGGTTTGAGTGCGGGACAGTCATGCATGATCGATTCTGCTTGCAAAATTCCCATGCTCTCTTGCCCAGTCTTTAGTTTTGATCGCTGCTTTGATTATTTCCTCTGTAGAAAAGAGGTATAGGCTTGAGACCGCTTGGAGAGGCTTATGTCTTGCTGATTTGGCATACTATAAGTTTCAACTCCCATGTGATTTAGTCTGGTATCGCAATTGGTGATTTTGCCAGTAAAACGTGGCACCAAAAACTTGATCACTTAGTAAGAGAACATATCACCTCTCCCTTTGTCCTGTTGAAAACCCTCCTGTATAATGCCTTGGCAGTTCGTGCAAACTTTTCTAATAGGATATGCTGTAGTCCTTGCATTCCTTATCATTTCAACCATTCTGTGTGACCTGACTTTATCCTAGGTGATGCTCTGTGTATGAAGGGCATCCAAATGAGGCTTTGATGAGGCTTTGATCACGGTGACTACCTCTTGAGGATGTGTGAGAGCACTTATGTATAGGGTGGCCACTGCATGCCCTATCTCAGTGCATGCTTGCTGCAGGTGTGGTACAGATTTAGCAGCTTTTGTGCTTGGCATAATTGCAAATCAAACGTTTGCAGTTTGCAAATGTTTGAATCAGAAGGGTGGTTAAAACAAACATGGACCCTATAAATACAAGCTCTTTTCCCTGACGTATGGATTACTAGCTATTTCCCTGCGATTAAATACCTCCAGTCTGCTGGTTTTCTCAGAAATAACACATCATAAATTTTTCAGCGGTTTAAATAAAAAGCCCCAAATTTGCAAGTTCCAAAAAAATTGAAGGTTTGCTTTTTGGATTTGACATATGTATATGAGATTGATTTGGTTGTACGTCTGTATACTTTCTCCATATCGGAAGTGTTCTGTTTCTACACAGAGTGAGTTGGTATTTGAATATTGTCGTCTCTTCAATTGTTGCCCATATTTTCACTAAGCGTGTTGACCCTCTGCATCATACAATTGCAAAATTTTAGAACTTCCATTTCAAGGTGCTAACTGTAGAAGAGGCAATCTCTACGCAGCAGGGTATGATGACAGTTCTTCATTTGGACCTATGTCTGCACTGCTCTAAATGTTCCCTGCTGTTCATGAAAATTATCATGCTTGTCTTGGGAATTCAGAAATGTTTCCAGGTGGAGAACCCATGAGGTCACTTTAAGCAAGCACGAGTTCAAAAAATTACATTTTATGAAATAGTTGGAGCGTGGGAGTGCCTGTAGGACAGTGTGGGCACACGAGGAGCACACCGGGAACACTGGTGTGGCAAATCACAATTTCGAATATATGAAAGGCAAGGGCTGAAGTGAGACACATAGAGAACAACTTTGGGCTAATATTGGCTTGGAAAGACGTGATCGAAAGCTCTAGATCCAGTAGCAACCCGGGCACATGATTTGGCAAATAAATTTGGGCTTCCAAGAGTCGTATTCTGGATGTCTGTGGAACTTGTGTGTACGTTAGCTTTCTCGAGAAGTCGGGAGGGAGAGCGAGAGAGAGAGAGAGAGAGAGAGAGAGAGAGAGAGAGAGAGAGAGAGAGAGAGAACCATCCGCTATAGATTATTGACAAAGGGGCAATGCTATCGGGCACACAACGTGCCCTCTATCCCACGCGTCGAGGAGACTCACGTGGCAACTTGAGGAGTCCAACAGAGGGCGTCTTTTTGACTATCACTGGGTTCACTGCTCATCAGCCAACGGGTGAGGAAAAGACAATCAACATTTAGCGATCTATTGGGGAATCACGTCTTGAAAGAACAAGTGGGGAATTGAGTGTAGCAACCTTTACAGAACAATAGTATATGCTAATGAGTAACAACTATTGTATAAGATATCTCCGAGTGTTTGAGGAGGATTGGAAGACTTTGACGACCTATTTGACCAACCAGTGTCTGGACAGAGTATACCTTGGTAGTCGACATAATTCTTTACGTATTGACAACTCTCTAACACACACTTAGAGAGAGATCACATGTACGTGGCCAAGAGGGAAGAGTAATTGCATTGAGGCGGAAGAGGTTAGCAAAATTTGGTCTGAGAAGCCATGGAATTGAAACCAGAAATGGTTGATTGGCAAGAAGGCATGGAATCAGAACTAGGAATGGTTAATTGACGAGAGCGTGTGAATGTAGTAGGGGACCAGTAGTAGTGGAGAGGTCGAGGTTGGAGAAGACTTGGCCACGCGCATGGTAAGAGGGTCAAACACTGTTACTCAGACACCCTAAGTGCACTTATTCCCGAGCTTCATCCAAGATGACCCGAGCAATGTGAGATTGGCATAACCTCAGGACGTCAAGGATACAGCTTTTCTATGGTGGCAAAGACGCTTAAAGGACGACAAAAGTATGGAGAGCTAGGATTTTGAGTTGTCCAATGAATCCGTTCACGACTTGAGCTATGAGCATGGTAATTGACCTAGAAGGCGGGAATCTAGTCCAGAGGTCAGAAGAGCCTCGAAATCAAAACCAAGAAGAAGATTTTCCTGTGAGATAGAGAGGGAGCATGAATCACATCACGAGTGGGCACATCACGAGTGGGCTCGATCAATTGTTCTAGTTAGTGGAAGACGATCTCGTTGTCAAGAAACATCAAAATCCAAGCAACCTAGCTATGCTAGTTTGGTCGAGTAGTGCCCAAATCACTAGGTGAGCAGCCCCAGTACCAGAGATCCCCTAGGCAATGAGCTGGGTTTCTCTAGAACAGGCCGGTTCTTATTTTAGCCTTTTTCGATTTTTTCCATACTCAGCACCTTCGGGGTTGCTATTTTGTATGAAGTCTTTCAAGCATTAATAGAAGGTTCCTTTCTTTGAAAAGAGAGAGAGAGAGAGAGAGAGAGACAGAGAGAGAGAGAGAGAGAGAGAGAGGTGTAATGTTATGTTTGTTTTGTATAAAAATGGTGCAAGTAACCATTTCCTCATGTTCCCTAGAGCAGGTTCTCAATGAAGTATTTTAAGATCTATTTACGTATGAAGGATTTTAAGATCGATTTACGTTATCTAGGAGGAAGGATTTTAAGATATATTTACCTATGAAGGGCCATGAGGGTTTCAGTTTGGTAGCTTTGTGTGTGTGTGTTTTCCACCTTGTCATTCAAAAGTGGCATTGGCCAGATTGTGCAACAAAATGCAATTTGCAAGCTTGGGAAGATCCCAACCTTTCATCTTCCCAATCTTGCAAATCACATTCTTCTACACACTCTAATTGATGCCATTTTTGGATGACAAGGTAGAAAACATAAGTAGAATAGATTGAGAGAGAGAGAGAGAGAGAGAGAGAGAGAGAGAGAGAGAGAGAGAGAGAGATATTAGTAGTGCTTTGTTATGTTATTTATTTGTAATATCCTTCTTTGTGCAGTATTGTAGCAACAACATCTAAAGCAAGAACTCATGCAAAGAAGGGGAAGCCTATGCACCTGCCTAAACAAGCAAGAAAGAGGAGATTCAAGTAGAAGGTGCCAGTCTTAAGAAATTGAATATCTTCTGGATGATTTACAGACACCACAACATAAAGGTGCACATTCTTGTGAGTGGAGGGTTTGGATCAATACAAAGTAAATTCTATGTAGTTTCTTCAACCACCTTCCACCATCATCTCCTCTAAGTACCATTAGTGTTCCATTCATGTATTGAAAATTAATATATAACAATAAGAAATTGAATTTTCATTACTATTTGTACAAATGAACCAGGATAGTCACATGATGCATTCTATGTATATAACTTTAGAGCTGGAATGATTATGGGGATTCCTTAATATGTTTCCTCTACACTAAAAGTGAAGAGTATGTAGGTATAAATCTTAAAGACAATGAGAGAGGTCACGAATAATAGGTTAAGGAGCCTAATGTATAGGTTCAAGACACTCAGCCTCCACTTCAGGACCCTGCATTGAACCTTCCACGTCAGGATACTCAACTTCCACCTCAAGATACTGAGCTTTGACCTCAGGACTCTCCAGAGGATCAAAATTTTTCTCAAGACTCTCCACAAGGTTAGCCATTGTCTCCACAACAACTTGCATCTTAAGACCCTTCTCAAGAAGTTGAAAGGGTAACTTGTGGAAGGAGAAGGAAAAGAAAGGTAAGAGGAAGGGGAAGGGTAAGGAAAAATTGAAAGAAAAACTTGAGAAAAGAACCCCAAATCAACATACTTGGAATCCAAATTCCTTTTGGAGAGCTAGTTGTGTGTCTCCTCACTCCAAACGATGTCTCTTGGGCGCCAAAAGAGAGGAAGAGGTGGTTGCAAGGTGTGGAGGTGGTTGCAAGTTGTGAATCTTTACTAGATTGTTGAAAGAGATAAATGTACTAGATTGTTGAGAGAGATAAATGAAAGCAATGTAATTTAGGAACTGAGTTTTACCCTCCACAGCATTAAAAATATCGTCAATAAAAGTAAAAAATAGATGCCCCACCACTTAACCTGAAAATTTAATTGATCTCAAAAAATCTGCCTTCTATCTATGTAAATTCTTGAAAGAGCATAAAAGAGGAAAACATTTAATGGATTTGAAAATTTTGAAACCTAGGAGCCTTGTCTTAGTGTTTGTATCCCTATTTTTACCCTATGTGGCATGCAATGGGACACTGTGGATCATGCGATGTGCATAGTTTTTCAGCAAAGACCTACGAGCAGAAAAGTTCGAGCGATAATTTTTGAGACCAACCATGCTTGTATATTTCTCAAAGGAATATACAATTCTTTCTTAATTTCTCATTTATGGAGCCATATACTTACTTATTTTTCATTATAACCCTCATTTTAGAAAACATCATCTATATATGAACAAATAGTGAACAGTTTAGAAACTCCTATAAATACCTTCCTACAAGACTCTCTTTTGAGGATTATAGTAATTCAATTAATTTAAAAGAGTTTTCCTAATCTTTAGCAATCCCATATTTGGAGCTCTCATATAACAATGTATACCATATTCCTTTGGATGAGTAGGAAAAAGATATTGGAAACCTCATACTTGAAGCCATTATAATCGATCACAAATTAATCTCTAATACATTACAAATATTGGAAGGCAATGGAGGGATTTTCAAAATATTCCCAATTCTCCAACCTAAGTACTTTTAAGGAAATGTGGTCTCTACTACCCACCATAATATGAATTAGGGAGAAGTTGTAACTCTCATATACAACTTGAAATTTTCAATTTTTTTCTTTTATGACTATAAAGAGTATTATTTTAAGCCTACCATTGCATAGATCATAAAATTTTGAACATTTTTCTTTTTACAGCTCCTCAATCTGAGCTAAGGAGCAAAAGTTATGATCCCTTCTGCATAGGCTCTCCAAGGGTATTCCACCGACAGAATAGGGTTGGGGCAAGCTCTTCAAATTATATTCCTCTAGCAAAATACTCTTAGAGGGTCTATTAAAAAGGTGTTATATATTTTTCTTAGGTCATCTCGAGGAACTGTAAAGAGGATTATTGCTCAAAATTTCATGATCCAACTAATGATGAAAGGAAAAGAAAGGATTTTTGAAAGTCATAAAATAAGTCACCACTTGGACATTATATATGTATATTATATAAAGGTATATTTATATCTATATCTATATTTCATATTTACTTACATATTCCTTGAAATAATTTGGAATTTTTTTCTCCCCAAAAATGACTTGAGCCTATATATTTTGACCCCTCCCACCTTTTGTCCGCTCGTCCCTCGGGGGTTTTTGCTCTGAAAATGGAAACCGCCGTGGATCATGATGGGCATAAAAAGCACCCATGGGCGAAATGGCACCAAACCAATTTTGGCCTCTAGTTCATGATGGTACAAATATTCTCGCTAGGTGTTATTGCATTCGAAGTAACATAACATCTTCTTTTAATTAGGGTCCATTTTCTTTTTCTTATCACACCTTGCATTAGTGAAATTTTGATAGGGTAAGGCTTCCAGCCATGCAATTGGCACCCAATGGAAATGATACTTTGCATGGGCCTTAAAATAAGTGATTTTAAGGACCTTGCAAAGTATCATGGCCATCAAAAACCATATGCATGGCTATAATCATTACCCTATGAGGCATGCAATAGCACACTGCCGTCTATTACGTCAAAGCATCCATGGGCATGTTGGGAATCCTTGGGCGAAACAAGACCAAAATTGGCAAGTCCCTAATTCATGATGCTTCAAAGATTCTTGCTAGCTATATTATTGCATTTGGAGTATCCTGATGCCTTGTTTTAGGGCTTGTATCTTCTTTTCTTACCACACCTTTTCTTACCTTATTTTAGGGTTTGTGTCTTCTTTCCTTACCACACCTTTTTTGATAGGGTAGGCATGATAATTTGCACGAGATTGAAAATAACTCAATTTAAGGCCCCTGAAAAGTACTATTTGTATGGTGAAGCAACTATGTTTACTTGTTTTCACCATGTATCACGCATGAGCGAGGAAAAACATGCCTCGGTAGTCTGCAAGATATGCTAATGACATCTGGTGGCCATGATACTTTGTACAAGTCTTAAAATTAATTAAGTTAAGCCCCATGAAAAGTATCATGACCATTGGGTACTATTTGCAACCATATTTCCCCTTTTTTCACCATGCATGATGCGTGAGCAAGGGAAAACATGCCTTAGTGGTCTTTTGGCCATGCAAACATGTGATGGCCATGATACTTTGCACGGACTCAAAATTATTTAGTTTATGACCCATGAAAAGTATCATGGACATCTAGTACCACTAGCCATGCAAATGGCCTTTGATGGCCATGATACTTTGCATGGGAATAAAACACACTTAGTTTAAGGTGATTCAAATTGTCATAATCATCTGGTACCATTTTCATGGTCAAGTAACAATATTTCCTTGTTTCTCACCATGCATCACACGTGAGCAAGGGAAAATATGCCTCGATTGACTTCTAGCCATGCAAACAACATCCAATGGCCGTGATACTTTGCACAAGACTTGAACTCAATTAGTTTAAGGCCTATTCAAATTATCATATCTATCGAGTATCATTTTCATGGTGAAGAAACCATATTTCCTTGTCTTCTACCATGGTTTGATAAACAATTTCTCAAAGAGCTAGTCCATCATCTCCCCTGTATTGGAAGCTCTTAGGAACAAGTCAAGGATTTCTTCATCATCTAGTCTTGTATCTTACACATCCATCATCTTCAAATACTTCTTTGCATCGTTTCCAAATTATAGGTCTTATTTGTAATACTTAACAATCACTATACCAAGTCATAAATTAAAAATCCTATGGCATCAATATGTCCATCCAATCATCCCCCTCTGAAGGAGCTTCGAAGATGGGAACCAACCATAGCCAATAAGGTACCAAAGTTCTTAGATGTATTTCAACAAATCACAAAAGTGACACCATCCACATCTTGATCCTTGATTCCCCACAAACAAGAATCGAGATCCTTATGGCTAGTCCATGTTGACTCCCACCAGTAGGAATCCCTACAATATCTCTAGATAATAAAGTTACTAGCCATTCTTCATGCACGTGCACGATCATCTTTCCTTGATTTTCTAAGTACCACATCTCCCCCATAATGGCTTGATAGGATCATCATCTAGTATTTCTAGCACCATGCAATCTGGCTCACTTTAGACAAGCCTTCTAATCACCACCAGTAATTAGCATCTCAACCTTGTTCAAGGTATTTGTTACTAATATCAAGAGCTATCTTTCATCCAATGTTGAAATCCTCCACAATAACAAATTCCCCTCTATCTATATGAAATGATTTCATCCTCGATTCTCCATTGAGCTGAGAATTTGTGTACACACACTCATCTCAAAGTAATTATTAAATCTGGAATGAAGAATATTGAGGATATATACCCTAGGAATTTGGTTAGCTATTTCATTTCATTGGGGTAATCCAGACACCTTTCAAAATATAGTCTTCTTTTATGCCTTTATGTAAGTATACATTCATGCTCCCCTCACCTCCAAGTGGTCTCCTCCATCATTGTGAGTCATTATAGACTTCTCTTCACGTCCCAAGGTGAAGCAAGACCTTCCAATGTGTCAATGCACAATTGGGTGTAGCCAATCTCAGAACTATTTTAGGGTTAATTTTGGAGCCCCAATGTGACACGCTAGTGGGCGATATTTTGAATTTCGAGTGGACTTGTGCTCTTGTTGGATTTTTTCCCGACATAATGATTGGCATAATAATAAGATGCAATCTATCAAATCAGACTGTCCACATTTGTCCTATCATCTGCCACTATAGCTCGCCACTTGTCATCTACGTGCTCTTTTTTCACCTTGATCTAGATTCACAACCATCGTGCTAACATTGGCTTGGTGAAACCATTGCACTGGTTCTTGGACGTGGCTGTAGCTACTCCTAATTAAACCAAAGAAAATGTGTGTAAGTTAATTGGTTGGGTCATGTGAGACCCGCATTGGAGTCCCATAATTGTTCATATATTTTGCATCGAGGGGTACCCTTTCTTCTTAATGTGCCATCGGGCAAGTTTAAAACTAGCCCAGTGATTGGAACAACACGTCGTTATAGTGTAATGAGAGTGTAACTAATAGTTTAAAACAAGTGGTAGACAATGGATCATAAACAAAGGAAAATATATTGCCTTATACACCACTTTGTTGGTTCTATTTTAGTGCAATTTGTAGTTAATCCTAAACCAAGGAAAATACATTTCCTTGCAACCAGCACAATCGTTCTTGAAACTATTTTAGTGCTACTTGCAATTTCAAAAAAGATTACACTTGGTGAGTATAACAACTCATCCTTGTTAAGAGTAAAAGTTAAACAAAGAGATTACATCAAAATATAGTTTATAACAACTCAACAATTGTTGAGAGCCTCATCGAGCAAAACAAAACAAAAGAGATTACATCTACATCCAAAGATAATTTATAAAAACTAACAACTCAACAATTATTGAGAGCCTCATGGAGCAAAGCGTTGGCTTCGAGCAACCACCACGCTAGTTCTTGGAGTTATGGAGGTATTTTAGTTAGGATTAAGTATTTCTTTGTGCAACCATCTAAACCACCATGCTGACAAGGTGGTAATGTTAGCTTGGAGCAACCACCGTCAGAGTTATTTTAGTGCTAGCTGTAGTTAATTCTAAGCCAAGGAAAATGTATTTCCTTATGCGTGATGGGATCCTTTCAAGTTGCTATGACCTTTGAGGGTCCCCTTTAAGGACAAGGGCCATATCAACATGCCACTAGACAAATATGACTTGTTGATATGGCCCTTGCTGCCCCTAAAGGGGACCCCTCAAGGGCCACATCGACAATTGCATTTTTTGATACTTAATAGTATTATTTTAGATGTATTTCCTTACACCACTGTGCTAGTTCTTGGAGCTATTTTAGTTCTAAACCAAGGAAAATGTAGGCCCTATTTTGGATCTATTTTAGTTCTTATACAACCACCACACGGGTTGTAGTAAATCCTAAACGAGGGAAAAATTATGCCATTTGTGCTTCTTAAGAGCTTTTTTAGAACCATTTTCACTACCAAAGTAATAATAACAATAGTTTTATAATTGCTTATGCAACAATCGCTTTGGTTGCAGTTTCATTGTATTTTTCTAAATGTATTTCCTTGCAACCAATGTGCTTGTTCTTGGAGCTATTTTAGCATTGCTTGCTGTTAATCCAAATCCAAGAAAAGTTTAATTCCTTGTGCAACAATCGCTTGTGCAATGATTGCACTAGTTGTAGTAAATCCTAAATGAGGGCAAAAGTATCCCATTTGTGCTTCTTTAGAGCCATTTTCACTACCAAAGTAACAATAGTAACAACATTTTTCGCAGTAAACCATAAACGAAGGAACTTTTTGCTTCTTTAAAACTGCTTTTAGTACCCCAAATTAATAGTAACAATAGTTTTTGTGATAATAGTATTATATTAACATTGAAATAAAAGAGATTACATCTAAAGCAAATTTTGGCCAAAAAATATTACACTTGGAACTTGTTGGCACTGGTTACATCTTTGTGGCACTTCTTTTAGCACTTTTAGCACTTGCCAACTCAACATTGCTATGGTGGTGGGATTAGTGTCTTTTTTCCCTTGGGGTTAGCACTTTCTCACACTTTCTTGGTGCTTTCTCAACAATTGACAACAGAATGTAAGTATCACATTTCCCTTGCCTCTGGGACACTTTGTTTAAATTTTTTTGGTTAAAGTGTCACAGAAGGCGATGGAAATGGAGAATCCTTGGCTCAAGCATTCCACATCTTCACAAAATCTATCCGAAAGTGGAAAATCCCTAATCAATCATCTCAAAAGTGGAGCCACGATGGAATGAGAGATGCTCAACATCTTCTAACATTTCCCTCACCTTTTGGGTGAAGAGGAAAATGGAAAGGTAGCTTGGTGCCTTGGCTCAATTATTCCCTTTTAGAGTGGTAGGGATGATGGGTCCATAAGAGAAGTAGAAGAAGGGTGTCTGGTGCCTCGTGTGCTCTATTAGGAGCCGGCGGTTCTCCACCCTACATGGCAGTCTCCGAACATAGCACCATTTTTGTATAGCCTTTTCTAGAAGCCCCTTATTAAGTCGCTTCCCTTGTCTCCCCATCGTACAACTCCCCTAGTCATGGCTATGGCTAGTGGAGTGTTATAGGATGGAGAGCTAAGGCAAACAATGGATCCCATCATGACTTGGGTAGCATTAAGCAGAACAGGCATCGAGGTTGTAGTAGCAGATTCATCACAAGGGTGGAAGGGGGATTTGAGAGTGTGGAAGGGGGTAGGAGAGGGCTTTTCTTGCGTGTGGTGAATTATTTCTCTCCCTTTAATGACTTTGTATAGCTGGGTTGGAGGACTTGCTACCCTACCACTATTTTCCCCTTTGTTTCTTATGTTAATTCGTGTGACAATGGGTGCTTATTGCTACTATGATCACACAATCCATTGCTTGAATTTTCTACGATTGGACAATCATGATATTGGAACTCCCTTAAATGATACCTTGTCGAGATGAGGGGGGAGGAGTGATGGCACATATAGAGTCCCAATTAAATATTCTAGCCAGCACCCACCTTGCTGGTAGCCTAGCCTAGCATAGGTGGTCATATACATAATCTTCTGGCCACTAGTGTGTATGTCTTGGACTCTAGATCCGATGACGTGCGATTAGGTGGTTGTTATGGGAGAATTTCTTGGTCATCAGAGCCAAGTTCATGTTGGAATACTGAAAAGAAAGAGTAGAGTGGACACAAACTCAGAATACTTACATTACTTGCTTGTAGAATGAAGAAGAGTGAGGTCCTTAAGTAGGCACCTCATACATGCTCACTGACATCACTGATGACCTCAGAGCTCCACAATCATCTCCTCAATCTGCTCCTAGATTCTCTCAATCATCCTATGTGGCTCTTCCACCACCTAACTGTGCTTGTGGGCACCTAACTGTGCCTCTAGCACTCACACATAGAAACATAAGGTGTGCCTGAGGCATACACCTTGAGATATCCCAACAAACCCCCCCTCAAGAGAATGCCTTAGGCTATGTCAAGGATACATCTAGTCTCATAGTTTCTCATGCCATCTCATGGTGGTCAAGGATAAATCTATGGCTAGGTTCTCATGCTAGCAAGGGTTCCCTTGGGTGTAAGGTTAAACAAAAGGGATACAAAAAGACCTTCCAATGGTTATCTCCCCTGCATGTACATGCACACAATGTCTGCAGGAGGTACCATGGAGCAAAACATACACATGGCCTACATCATAAGGTGACCAGAGGTGTTTACAAAACACACAAAACACAATAGTTTATTTTCATTCATTTTGGAGGACTATCCAGGCTGAGTACCTTGACATAAAAAGAGAGATCTAGAGCATACATAGAGATGATTTAAAATGCATAATCTTCATGGGATGCCTCATCTTGTGGAGGCAAAATATCCATGTCAAGGCAAGGTCTTACCACATGGGCAGTGTCTAGTGCCTTATAAGATGGTACTATGATAGAACAAGTGGATCTGAAAGTCATATCCTTCAAGAGAACAATTATCTTGTCATCTCCATAGTTGTGTAGAGAAGCATATCTTAGGTATCTGACCTTCATCTTTTTCTTGTACTTGGAGTCAAATAAAAGTGCCATGAGAGGGTAGATCTCTGTAGTTGCTTCCTTTTTGGCAACCATTGTTTTGGCAATCTTCAACAAGGAAGTCAGGTTGGCATTTTCATCCTTTTCAAGACATTGCTTTATGTTTTGGCTTTTCACATATTTTGCATAAGCAAGCCATGAGAGGCTCTAACCCAAGTATTGGGTAGTGTCTTCTCTCTTACAGGGCTTAGAATAAGAACTGAAATGCTTCAAAATATAAGCATTTAATGTAGCAAAGTCTTGTGACCAAATTTCAAACAATGATGCTTTCACTTACATGCTTCATAGAAGTGGCTAAAATGAATACTTTCCAATCAAAACCAGGTCTAGCAATTCAAAACAAAACTAAAGCCACACTTGTACTGAAGTTATTGAAAGCTTCAAAAAACCAGAAATGCTAGAGTAGCATTTTATGTAGCATCATCTTCAAAAACTTGTCCAAAACTGTCAAAACTGAAAAGCTGAACTTGGAGGGCTTGTAGCTCACTCTTCAAAGCAAGGAAAAGAGGGCTTTCTGAAGCAAAAGAAAGCTCATATACCAGAGAAGGTCCAGCACAGAGGTTGGACGAAATGGTGCGCACTTTTGCCCGGGAGAGTTGCTACAGGCTGAAACTGAGTTTTGACGATTTCTCCCTCGTTACTGAACCAAATGAGCTGAAAAATAGCTCAAAATCTTCGTCTTGAGGTCGCCCATCTACTCCTAAGAGGGCTCAGGCAATGGCGAAGCAGGCAGGGAGTATTGAGGAACAGAAGAAATTCGATGTTTGGAGAATGGCAGCCACCACAGACGTTTTTTCTTCAATTGCTTGCAGGTGGAAGTTCACCCATACTAGAGGAGTTTCCAGCTCAGAGGGTTTGGGCAATGGTCGTTTGTAGGTGGAGAACCAAGCTCTCAAAGATTTTGGGAAGAAAGAGAAAAATGGAGAAGAAGAAGATGAAGAAGAAGATGATGATGTGGCAGAAATGGGTTCAAGGGGGATCAAAGGGCTCTGATACCATGTTGGAATACTGAAAAGAAAGAGTAGAGTGGACATAAACTCAGAATACTTGCATTACTTGCTTGTAGAATGAAGAAGAGTGAGGTCCTTAAGTAGGCACCTCATACATGCTCACTGACATCACTGATGACCTCAGAGCTCCACAATCATCTCCTCAATCTGCTCCTAGATTCTCTCAATCATCCTATGTGGCTCTTCCACCACCTAACTGTGCTTGTGGGCACCTAATTGTGCCTCTAGCACTCACACATAGAAACATAAGGTGTGCCTGAGGCATACACCTTGAGATATCCCAACAGATCATAATAATTCCAAATGAGAAAATTGAAAATTGTAACCATTTTGAATGGTATTATAACTAGAAATTATAAAATTCTATAGTTCTTATAGTCTAATTTCCTATAGTTCTTATAGTCTGATTCCAGCTCAATGCTAATCCAAGCCTGCAAATTAGATGGTTCGAAGTGCATGGCCATTTTTTTAACAGTTTGATGCAAGCTAATCTGAGGCAGAGAATTTAGATGATCATGGCTACTCTCATGTAGGGCTGATGTTTATCCAGTGGTTATAATTGTCCAAATGAACCTTGATCATCCACAATGTTAGAGCTACTCAAGAATAGACATCAATACATTTCAAGGACATTTCAAGCTATAATGTGGATCTTGAACAACTGAGTTTGCTGAGTCTGCAATGTGCATCTTGAAAATTTGAGTCTACAAACTATATGGGCTTGAGTGTAGTCATTGTAGTCATTATAACTAGAATTTCTAACAGTCTAATTTCCTATTGATATTATAGTTTGATTTCGACTCAATGCGAATTTGAGCTTGCAAATTAGATGGTCCTGAGTGCACACTCATTGTTATAACAATCTCATGGAAGCTAATTTGAGGCAAGAAATTTAGATGGTCATGATCGCTCTCATGCAGGGCCGATGTTTACTCGGTGGCTATAATTGTCCAAATGAACTTCGATTGTCCATAATCTTAGAGCTACCAAGAATAGACATCAGTTTGGTGTTATGTGAAATTGGCAAACAATTCGTTTATTTAGGATTTTTGTTCACCATCTCCGTGATTGTAGAAGATACATGGCATACATTTTCCCTCATTTGGGATTACTAGGGGTTGTTTGGGATTTACTAAAAGTAAATGAGGTTGTTTGGGATTTACTAAAACAAGTGCGGTTGTTGTTTGGGATTAGTATACTATTTGGCATTTACATTTTCCCTCATTTAGGATTTATATTTTTCCTTGCTTGGGATTACTAAGGTTGTTTGGGATTTACTTAAAAGACAAATGACGTTGTTTAGGATTTATTGTTTACAATTTACAAAAACAAGCTTGGTGGTTGTTTGGGATTTACTAAAACAAATTTAGTGGTTGGGTTTAGTACACAACAACACAGAGTATGGGCCATCTTCCTCGTTGTCCCCAAAAGTAGCGACAACTACAAATTTATCCCCCTCTTCTAGACAATCAGTGAGGTCATCGAAATGCTCCCCAAATTGGGGTGAGTCATTATTTGTCTGTCCATTGTTTGTCACTCCATCTTCACGTAGAGGGAAAACTTGAATTGGCTCCCATCTTTTCACAGCTATAATGTCCTATGATCCCTTATGATGCACACACAATAAAATTTCTTATTTTGAGCGGGTGGTTGTTTTAAAAGCCCCATATGTTGCACAAGCTATGAGTTTCTTTAATGGCTTCACAATTGAGCCTTCTTCTCCTTTGCACTTCATTGACTTTCACTTCATGGAACACTCGATACACTACATCCCTATGGAGAGATTGGTTATAAGCCATGTTACAGCATCATGGGCATCATTGAGCTTTACTTGAGGGCATCTTAATTGGTGTTTAAACAGTGCTCACTTAATAAAAGCACCACAGCCATCATGTTCACCCTTGCCATTGCTAGACCCAAAGAAATCATACATCATGTTTAGACCAGTCAAGGATTTTAAACCTTGAGACAAAGTAGAATCCACAGGCTTATTTAAATTGAGAGGCAACAACAACACACATTCCTGTCTATGTGTGAAATGAAACAACACTCATGTCTTTGAGTTTCTTGATGTACGAGGGCTTTGTTAGATATCAATGCTCCACTCTTGCGTGTAACTACACAGGAACCAGCTAACTCTACTTGTAAGCCCCCCATATGAGGAGAAGGCATTTGAGTAGCTCGGTTATCCGGTAGGTCCTAGTTTGGACACCAGATGGGGGCCATGTGTGGCCTGATGGCTGGACAGCTTTTGATAGAGTTGGCACACTGCCAACTAGGCTACATGCAAGTGCAGGAAGGCATCCCATGACTGACCGCACTGTGGAGCATTTCCCAATGCAGCCCACTCTTGGGTTGCGGGGCCCACGTTTGGAGCCCCAGATGATCCCGGATGGCTCTGGGCCGAACAAAAACGGTAGGTGAGTTGCTCTATTTTGCGCCATGGTTCTAACGTGTGGTCGGTGGCCTATTTCGAGACCGACCTCCAGTCGATTATTTTGGGCCAACTGGGTCGGTCTCCCAATTGGGTTTAACCGATTACGACTGGTGGCTATATAAGAGCAAGCCTGTGAAGCCCATATTCATCACTGGCTACAGCAACCCTGATTCCTTAGAATCCAGCCTCCATCCTCTATTGTTTCCAGCACGCCATCGAAGCTTCTCACACAGGAGCGCACGGCTGGGAGGTAGCGCCATCTATTGTATCAGTTTTACAGTAATCAAATTTTTGATTCTCCATACTATCTGCTTTTCTCTCTTGCATATGAGATCCTGTTATTTGTTGAGCACAGACGTTGTATTGTTTTCTTACATGGTATCAGAGCTTGGGATCTAGTAAGAAGATTTGGTAGTATGTTTCTGTTTGCAAGCAGATTGTGAGAGATGGCCCAGCCCGCAAGACTGCGAATCCCACCGTTCGGTGAAAACAAAAAGTTGGATGGCACTAACTATCCACTCTAGAAGTTCAAGATGAAGACCATCCTAAGCGCATATGAGCTTTGGGATACTGTTACTGGGGTGGATGTGAAGCCGGTTGTGAGACCGCAAAGTAGGACAACAGATAGTACCAATTGCGGATGAGATTCTCGCGTGGACAAGAAGAAATGTAGACGCGCTGTGTTCTATTGTCTGCATTGTAAGTGATTCTGTCATGGCGTTAATTTAACATGTCACCACAGCGGAGGGTCTTAAAAAATCAGTATGAGACCACGAATCAGACGCGGATTCAAAATCTGGAGACTCAACTCGCAAACGAGAAACTGTCTGAGTCTGAAACAGCAGAGAAGTTCATCACCAGGGTGAAGAATATGCGTGATCAGATGACTGGGATTGGCATCACCATCACCAACGAGAATCTAGCACGGAGGTGCATACAGACTCTCCCACCAAAGTACGATAATCTTGTTATGGCACTGAATACGCAAAACAGAAATCCACCCCTCAACTTTGAGGATTTCAGCGCGATGCTTTTGGAGGAGGAGATGCATCAAAAGGCAAGGACTGGAGAAGATTCAGCTTTCTCGATTGGGTCAAAGAAAGGTAAGGGTAAGGACTCTAGTAACCTATCTTCCTTTGATGATAAAAAAAGAAAGAAGAAGATCAAGTCCTTCTATTGCAACAAGGTAGCGCACAAGCAGAATGAGTGTCGGAAGAAGATTGCAGATGAGAAGAACGGAGTAAAGAAAGAGTCCAGCAACAGTGCACAGGCAGTACCGGTAGAGCTGTTCATAGCAATTGAGGAGATTTGCACGGAGGCAGTTCATGTACCTACGGATGTGAACCTTGGATTATTGACAGTGGTGCATCGCACCACATGACCAGTCGGAAGGATTGGTATACCTCTCTACATCCGGTAGGGAATGACATCCTAGTAGTAGTCGGCAATGATGCAAAATGTCCAGTAAAAGGAAAAGGTACGATTGCTCTCAAGTCAGATGGAGTTGTAAAACAGTTGTCCAATGTTCTTTATGTGCCAGATATCAAGAGGAACTTTTCCATTTCTGTGATCACGAATCAGGACCTCAAAGTTCATTTCGATAAGAATGGTGCACAGATTTTGGATCTTCAAGGGAAGGTCATTGGTAAAGGTACACGGCGCAACAACATCTACGAACTCTCAGCTTTTAGTGCTCGAGCCGATGTGAGCAACACTAAGCCGTGGCATGAGAGGTTTGGTCATCTAAACCTTAGTTCTTTAAAGGAGATGCATAAAAGTGGAATGATTGCAGACCTACCAAAAATTACAGATCTGCCCGATGTATGTGAAGCTTGCATGATGGGCAAGCAGCATCGGCAACCCTTTCCTAAAGAGGCCAGTAGGGCAAATGCTCCTCTAAAGCTCGTTCACATGGACCTCTGCAGAAAGATGGAGACGGAAACTTTGGGTGGTTCCTACTACTTCATGATGTTGATTGACAACTACAGTAGAAGGATATGGATATACTTCTTGAAGACTAAAGATGAGGCTTTTAGTAAGTTCAAAGAATGGCATGTAATGGTCGACAAAGAAATAGGGAGGAAGGTGAAGAAGTTGAGATCAAATAGAGATGATGAGTTCACATTAAGTGAATTTGAAAGTTACTGCAAAAGTCACGGGATCAAGAGGCAGAAACCCTCGCCACATACATTACAACAAAATGGAGTAGCAGAGCACAAGATGCACGTCATTTGCAAAATGGGCAAGAGTATGATGAAAGGGAAAGATTTGCCAAAGGCTTTTTGGGCTGAAGCATGTAACACGGTAGTTCACATTCTGAATCATAGCTACACGAAGGCTATGAATGGGATGACTCCACTGCAGGCCTTTTCTAATAAGAAACCTTCAGTTGCACATTTTAGAGTTTTTGGATGTGACTAATTTGTGCATGTCCCTGATGCTAATAGGACCAAATGGGAACCGAAGAGCCGGAAGTGTATTTTCTTGGGCTACAGTGAAGAGGCGAAGGGTTACCGTCTCTATAATCCTATTACCAAGAAGGTAATAGTAAGTGGTGATGTGGTCTTCTCAGAATAGTCACATCAATTGGAGGAGGATGCTTCCTTTCCACACAACCAGGACTAGGATATCCATCCAGTACAACCACCAACAGCAGACCAAACTCCCCCAACAGTGCTTGGGAGGATTCAAGATAAAGAAGAGGAAGAAGAACCTATAGAACCACAACGGCAACGACCATTCCCGAAGTGGGTAAAGCAGCTTTTGGTGGATGGTAGAGAACCTCCTACCATTGAGGAGGAACCATCCGAACACCGCCGGTCCAAGAGATTAGAGGAGCAAAGAAGGGACCATTCGAACACCACCGTCCAAGAGATTGAGGAGGAACCATCCGAACACTACCAGTCCAAGAGATTAGAGAAGCAAAGAAGGGCGCAGGAACACTTGGTCAACTACATTTTGATGACAGAGGTGATCCGTGCTAAAGAACATAAGTGTCTTGAAGAGGCACAGGGTGATGATAGGTGAATGGAGGCTATGCAGTTAGAGTATGGCTCCATAATGAAGAACAACCCTTGGGACCTTGTGGATCGACCACCAAAATGCAAGGTAATCGGCACCAAGTGGGTGTACAAGACCAAGTACAAGTTTGATTGCACGTTGGATAAGTACAAGGCTCAACTCGTGGCAAAAGGATTCGCATAGGTACATGGTTTTGATTATCACAATTTGACTAACCACAATTCGTAGTGTTTTGGCTTTAGTAGCATAGGAAATTTGGCCCGTGTTTCAGATGGATGTAAAATTTGCCTTTTTGAATGGAGATCTCAAGGAGGAGGTATACGTGGAACAACCACCAGGTTTTGTGATCCTCGGTTTAGAAGGTAAAGTCTGTAAACTGAAGAAGGCACTTTACGGGCTGAAACATGCCCCACGAGCGTGGTACTAGCAGATTGATGCCTACTTTTTGCAAAATGGGTTCAAGAGGAGCCCATCTGATGCAAATTTGTATATCTACAGAGAAGGAGGCAGGTGTATGATCATGGTCCTTTATGTGGACGACCTTGTCATAATAGGGAACCATGAAGAAAAGGTCTTGCAGACAAAGCAGTTGCTAGGAAGAGAGTTTGAAATGACAGACCTCGGACTGATGCATTTCTATTTGGGGATTGAAGTTTGGCAAGAGCCAAAACAAATCTTCATCTCATAGTTGAAGTATGCTGTGTTGAAGTATGCTGGAGAGATACTGAAGGCATTTGGCATGGCTGAGTGCAAGATAGTTGGCACCCCTATGGAGGTTGACATGAAGCTCTCAAACAAGGATTCATCACCACTAGTGGACAAAGCAAAGTACAAAAGGCTTGTGGGCAGTTTGATTTACTTGTGCAACACGCGGTCGGACATCAGCTTTGCGACTGGTGTACTAAGCAAGTTTTCCAATAAGCCCTGGGAGAACCATCGGAGGGCAAGGATGCGGGTGCTGAAATACATCAAAGGCACACTTGATTATGGCATCACCTATACCAAGGGCAACATCTTCACTAGATTCTGTGACTCGGATTGGGCAGGAGACGTGGACAACAGGAGATCAGTGAAAGGTTACTGTTTCTCACTTGGATCTAGAGCTATGTCATGGGTCAGCAAGAAGCAACCCATAATTGCTCTTTCTTCTACCAAGGCTGAGTACAAATCAGCATGTTTTGCTTTTTGTGAGGCAATGTGGTTGAGGAGGACTTTAGGGGAGATGGGTGCAGTGCAGAACAAGCCTACGGAGTTATCATGTGACAATCAAAGTTGCATGGCAATTGCAAAGAACCCTGTGTTCCACGCTCGCACTAAACACATTGAGATTTAATATCACTTTGTATGCAAGCTCATCATGGATGGAGAGGTCGCTTAGTGTACTTTTCGACTATAGAGAATGCTGCGGACATCTTCACGAAGGCTCTTGGAAAAGACTTGCTGGAGAGGCATCTTCATCGACTTGGCATTGGGCCGAAAAAGTAAGTTCACTTGCGGGTGGACATTGAGGGGGGGTGTTAGATATCAATGCTCCACTCTCGTGTAACTACACGGGAACTAGCTAACTCTACTTGTAAGCCCCCCATATGAGGAGAAGGCATTTGAGTAGCTTGGTTATCCAGTAGGTCTTGGTTTGGACACCAGATGGGGGCCATGTGTGGCCTGATGGCTGGACGGCTTCAGATAGAGTTGGCACACTACCAACTAGGCTACATGCAAGTGCGAGAAGGCATCCAATGACTGACCGCACTGAGGGTAGATGGAGCATTTCTCGGGGCAGCCCACTCTCAGGTTGCGGGGCCCGTTTGGAGCCCCAAACGATCCCTGATGGCTCTAGGATGAACAGAAACCGTAGGTGAGTTGCTCTATTTTGTGCCATGGTTCTAACAAGAGCAAGCCCGTGAAGCCCATATTCATCACTAGCTACAACAACCCTGATTCCTTAGCATCTAGCCTCCGTCCTCTATTGTTTCTAGCATGCCATCGAAGCTTCTTCCACAGGAGCACACGGCTGGGAGGCAGTGCCATCTATTGTATCAGTTCTACAGTAATCAAATTTTAGATTCTCCATACTATCTACTTTTCTCTCTTGCATACGAGATCCTATTATCAGTTGAGCACAGATGTTGTATTATTTTCTTACAGGCTTACAATTCTGAAAGTTCCTTTTCCTAATCAAAATGTTAGGGTTTTGAGCCATACCTTCATTTGCTCACCCAACATGCATGAACAACCATAATGAGCCCCGTTTTTGCACTATTATGAGCAAACAAAACAAAAACACAGTAGTGCAAAGACATAGTCTAAACAAAATAATTTCAACCACTGGGCTGGTTTAGGATAGTCACATAAAATCAAGCTAGTACTTAAACTAGTGAAGCAATTAATTAAACTAATCAAGCTACTAGTAAAACAAAATAGTTTTAGTTTAGGACAATCACATATAATAAAGATAATAATTAAATAAATTAATCAAGGTAATAATTAAACTAATCAATCAACTACTAAATAAAAAAATCGGGTTGGTATAGGACAATCACAATTTCAACCACCGAGTTGGTGTCTGACCTGAACTAGCTTGGTGACATATTGTTGTATGTACAAAAGACATAGTCTAATTAAACTAATCAAGGCTACTAGAAAACAAAATAATTTCTACCATCAAGATGGTTTAGGACAGAGTCACCAAGTGGTGTCTGACCTAAACAAATTCTAACAATTAGACAATAATAATAAATTACTATTCATTTCTGTATTTTTGTTCAACCACAATTTCGATCGCATAAGTGCTCCTAGGATAGTTTATGGCAGTCACATATAACCAAGCTGATAATTAAAATATTCAACTAAGCTAATCAAGATGCTAGGCAAAAAAAACAATTTCAGTTTAGGACAGTCACGTATAATCAAGCTAATAATTAAACTAATCAATTAAACCAATCAATCCACTTGTAAAATAAAAAAATCGGGCTGGTTTAGGGATAGTCATAATTTCAATCATTGGGCTACTGCGAAGTAAACTAGCTTGATGATATATTGTAGTAGATGTAAAATACACAATCTAATTAAACTAATCAAGCTAATAATTAAACTAATCAAAGCTATTAGAACAAAAAACAATTTCTACCACCAGGATGGTTTAGGATATAATTAGACATTAGGGGAGAAATGGGGTCTCAAAAGGTCCTCCAATTAGTGTTTCCTAATTTCAAGGGATTAGAGAGGGATTTGAGGTGTACCAATGAGAGTGCTTCTTTGTGTGGGACAATAAAAGGACATGTTGAGCATTTATGGTTGGGGAGACCTCTCACCCATGGTTTAGTCCCATGGTCCTCACTGGACTAGCCATTGATCTAATCTCCAATCCAATGGTCACATTCAAATTTATAGTAGAGCACTCCTAGCCATTATGTTAATGGGTAGATGAGGGAAACATGTGCTTCAATCTGTTCCATGGATTAAGGAGTGGATCTAAGGGAGGAGATGAGAGTGAAATGCACTCCAATCTGGGCCATAGATCAAGGTGTGGATCCAAGGGAGGGGATGAGTGTAAAAGGTGCTTCAATCTAGTCCATGGATCAAGGTTAGATCCAAGGGAGGAGGTGAGAGCAAATGGCACTTCAATCTGACGCTTCAATCCAGGCCCTTGATCTTGCATCTTCATCTCCACCATCCAAAATGCACCTTCATCCTAGCCCTCCAAACAACCACCTCCATCTTGGCCATTGATCTTGGATCTCGATCAAGGGTGCACATGAAAAGGCACATTTTTCCTCTTAATGAGGCCTCCACAAAGTCAAACCTTGACCTCCCCTTGTCAGATCTTGCCACTTGGAGCCCACCAAAGCCATCCTATGCCTTTGATCCATCCACCACTCATCTCCATATAAAGGCCAAGGCTGATCCATTTCAAACCATGTCAGTTGAGTAAATGCCAAGGGGCCCTTAGCCCATGGGTTACCATAGTGGTTCACTTGTAAATAGCTTAATCCATTTCTTAATCAATTCCTTATGAGGCCCTTTTGAGACCCCAATTCTCCCCTAATGTAATTGGTGTTTGACCTAGAAAGGGCTTTGTGATATATAACAATTAAATATATTGTTATTCATTTTTGTATTTTTGTTCAACCACAATTTCAATCATGTAATTGCTGCTTGACTTAAAGTAGCTCGGTGATGTTCCAACCACTGAGCTGGATTAGGGCAATGACATTAAGTCCAAGCTAGCCCGATTTAGAAATTAATTGGTATTTGGCCCGAACCAGTGAAAAATTAAATTTAAATAATTTAACTACTAGGAAACACAACAATTTCAACCATCGATCTAGTCGTCAATTAGACAATAACAATATATTGATGTTTTATTACAAAATATATTGTTGTTAATTTTTGTTCAACCACACTAGTTTAGGACAATCACATAACTAGCGTTTCACTTGAACTAGCCATGGTTGCATAATGTTCCAACTAGCAGGCTAGTTTAGGACAATTACAGTTAGTTTGAGCCAGCCCTGTGTAGAAATTAAACAATTAAACTATTCTAAAACTAAATCCTAGACCTCCAAAAATAGAGACCACCTAGCTTATGAGTCAAGCAAAGAATAAAAGATAACTTACCCAAGTAAAGAACAGCTAGTGTGTGCACAAGATACAATGCAATTTGCATGGTGGTGCAAGTTGCTATATTCAAATATTTGCAAGCAGGAGGTGTGAAAATTTAAATTTCACGAGAATAGCAAAGTTTTTAGCCACTGGGGTTTCCCTCCTCTAATGATACATGGTAGCAAAATTGGATATTCCAAGCAAGTGCAATGTGGCTTAAATTGCTTCAAAATACAAATAGGCCAAAGGGCACGCTATCGGGTTTGATGCTATGTATTATGAAATGCAATGATCTTTGGAATGCTTATGAGCCATATAGCAAGCAAGTGCATGGAAAAAGTATGAAGAGAGTGGGAGAGAGGTAAGGAGTCTCACTTGCAGCTTTCTCACATACACAATGGGGGAATACACATAAAGGTGGAGGTTGAAAACAGTTTTCCTCTTCTTAGTTGTGAAAGCCAAAAGAACTCTCTCACTTAGTACAAAAGGAATAGATGAACCCTATATGTGGGTCTAAAACCAAACTCAGCTAACCTAGGTGGCATACTAATTGAGCCACTAACTAGAGAACATAAAGACAGCTGTCATCCAGCTATTATTCATGGGCGGTATACCAACCGCATCTGCAGCTAACAAGTCGATGACATAAATGCACAATGGTCACCCTGGCATATCACGAGTGGAGCTCGATATCTCAACACTCCCCCTCAAGCTCAATCCCCATTCCTGCACACCAAGTAGGTCTTTGAACTTGCGCAGCTTCTTTGTGCCCAATGCCTTCGTGAATATGTCAGCTACCTGGTCCTCTATGCTGACATAAACTAGATCAATAAAACCTACTAGAACCTTCTCCCACACATAGTGGTAATGTACCTCAATGTTTGTTCAAGCATGATAGAATGGATTATTTGCCAAGTGTATAGTGCTCATGTTGTCACAATAAATGTCAACTGGCCCATCTGTAGACTGATGCATATCATAAAACAGCTTATGCAACCAAGCTGCCTCACATCCAGCCATTGCTACACCCCTGTATTCAGCCTCTGTGCTCGACAAGGCAAGTGTAGGTTGTTTCTTGCTGCTCTAAGTGACTGTAGCACTCCCAAAAGAAAACACATATCCACTAGTAGATCGTCTATCAGAAATACTACCAGCCCAATCAGCATCAGTGTATCCATGCAACTGTATTTGAACCCCAGTCTCACAAAATATTCCATACTGCAATGTGGACTTCACATACCTCAGTATGCATCTAGCCACATCCAAATGCGATTTCCTTGGAGCTTGCATAAACTGACTTACCAAGCCAATAGCATAGCTCAAATCTGGCCTAGTAATAGTCATATAAATCAAACTTCCTACTATGCGTCTGTACATAGTAGGGTCTTCCAGAAGCTCACCTGCATCTAAACTCACCTTCACATTTTGCTCTAAAGGAACTGAAAAAGGCTTACAGCTTGTCATCCCATATTTGGACAGCATGTCCAATCCATACTGCCTCTGCAAAAGCCATATCCCACTTGTGGATCTAATCACCTCAATGCCCAAGAAGTAACGCAGCTCTCCCAAATCCTTCATCTCAAACTTCTACTTCAATAGCATTTCATATGAAGGATATCTTCATCACGATCACCTGTGATGATCAAATCATCAACATAAATGACAAGCAGCATAATACCTTTCTTTGTTTTTCTCACATAAGGTGAGAAATCTACCGTGGAAATATGAAAACCAATAGTGACAAGATACTATCCTATCTTGTCAGACCATGCTCTGGGTGCTTTCTTCAAGCCATACAAGGCTTTCTTCAACTTGCAAACAAACACAGGATGAACAACATGCACATAACCTGGTGGCTGCTCCATATAGACCTCTTCTTGTAAATCACCATGCAAGAAGGCATTCTTTACATCCATCTGATGTAAAGACCATCCCTTCGATGCAGCCATAGCAATGACTACTCTTACAGTTGCCATCCTTGCAATCAGACTGAATGTTTCTTCATAATCAATGCCATATGTATGTGCATACTCCTTGACAACTAATCTTGCCTTGTATCTGCTCACAGAACCATCTACATTGTGCTTCACCTTATAAAGCCACTTGCAGCCAATTGCATTCTTGTCTTTAGGCAAAGGCACCAATTCCCATGTAGCATTTGCTTCCAAGGCATCCATTTCTTCATCCATGGCTTTCTCCCATTTTTCTTTTCCCATGGCTTGCTTAAAAGAATTGGTTCTAGTTCTTGTATCACTTTGACCATATAAGCATAGTGAATGGCTGTAAATCCATCATATTTCAGCCTATCCATAGGATACTTGACTCTGGTAGACATGTGCAAAATAGGCTCACTACCAAGTGCTCTCAAAACATCCCTTGTCTTCCTTACTCCCGGTGTAACAATAGAAGGAATACCCAACTCATCATCAAGGCTCTATTCTGAGCCACTGGATTCACCATCCACATAAGAATGACCTGCATTCACATCAACCATGGGCTGATCTACTTTCTCTTTTCCTTTTCATGATACTTGCATACCACTATCTGCATTGCTTTGAGGATATTCTCCTGATCTTAATGTGCCTGTCCATGGTGAAGTATGTGAACCACTGGAGGACACTACAGGTCCACTAATATTTTGTGATTGCTGCTGTGAATTCTGTACAGCATTACCATTTTGTGCATCTACATCATCAATCACATTTACTAGTTTATACCAGCTGCTCATCTCATTAAAAACAACATCTTGCTCACTGTAGACTTACGAGTAGAAGGATTATAGCATCTATACCCTTTTTGTTGCAGAGAATATCCAATAAAGATGCACTTCTTAGATTTTGGATCCAACTTGGATCTCAACTCATCTGGCACATGAACATAGGCAATGCAACCAAAAACTTTCAAATGAGAAATATCTGGTTTCCTACCAGTATACCTCTCCTCTGGCATCATGCCATGTATTGCTACAATGGGAGTCTTGTTCATTATGTAGACTGCTGTAGCAAGTGCTTGAGCCTAATAAAAATCTAGCATGTCTTTTTCGTTGAGCATGGCACGAGATACCTCTCCAATATGCCTATTTTTCCTTTCTGCAAGTCCATTTTGTTGTGGGGTATGACTGCATGAATATTGCTGCTTTATGCCATGCTCCTACAAGAACCTTGCAAACTCATTTGAGAGGTACTCTCCCCCTCCATGTGACCTTAGGCATTTTATTTGCAAGCCTGTTTCTTTTTCAACCATAGCTTTAAAAGCTTTGAAATGCCCAAGCACTTCACTTTTCTTTTTCATAAAATACACCCAAACTTTTCTGTCGTAGTCATCAATAAAAGTGACAAAATAATGATAGCCTCCAATAGATGTAGCTTGAGTAGGCCACACATCAGAGTGGATTAATTCCAATGGCATCTTACTCTCTTGAACATGTCTAGGAAATGGTTTCCTTGCCTGTTTTCCAAATTGACAGGCTTCACATACCTTATGCATTTCTGCAACCTTGAACTTAGGCAATCCTGCAACAATATTTTGGGCCTTCATTAATTTAAGTCGCTGTACATTAACATGACCAATGCATTTATGCCTGATATCAATATCTGCAACTACACCAGTCCCATGTGCAAACATTGCTACACTCAATTTAGGCATGTCTGCATCCAATGTAAACATCCTGCCCTTCTTCTTCCCTTTTGCTATCAAGCGACCTTTATTTTTCATATCGTCAACAAAGCATCCATGAGGATTAAATCTGACTTGCAAGCCTTGCTCAACCATTTGACCAACAGAAACCAGGTTCTTATGATGTTCGGGACATGAAATACATCAGACAGGTATTTATTTTTCCCATCATACATAGACAAAGGAATTTTACCAATCTGCACAATAGGATGTGCAGTATCATCACCAGTCTCCACAAATCCTGGTTTTTCCATTTTTCTTACATCCTGCATCCATTCTACATGACCTGTCATGTGGTTTGATGCACCTGAGTCAACATACCACACATCATTGCTTTCTTCTGCACTTGTCACAGAATTGGTCATGTGCTGCACCATAAACAAATGCTCATTTCTGTCATCACCCTGTCTACTAGAGGATGCATGATTGCCTTGCTGCAATTTTCCATTCATAATGTCATTCTGCTTTTTATAGCAATCTTTAGCCATATGACCCATTTTACCACAATAGTAGCATTCAACATTGCTATTTGCATTTTGGCCTCTTTGCCATCCACCATGACCTCTTTGGCTCCCCCTGCCTCTAAGGTTACCACGTCCTCCTCCATAGGACTAGTTTTCTTGAATTTGCTGCATATTTTGATTTTTGCCACGGCCTCAGATCGGCCTGCTCTTCCTCTACCTCTGCCTCTACCTCTTCCAGCATTTGAGTAGAAGACAGTTTCTTTTGAAGTTCCTCCTCAAGAAGATGCACCACCATTTCTTTGCTCTTCATAAATTAGAAGAGCAATCAACTCCTCAAAATTAGATAATTTTTCACGGACATCAATGGATGTCCGGAACTGTGCATAATTCTTTCCTAGACCATTCAAGGTCACAGAAACTAAATCATCATCATTTTAAAAGTAGTATCATTAAGTTTAAAAGATTAGAGGATCCAACATGTGCTCCTACCAAATCCTACAAAAGTGTGGAAGTTAAAATGTCTATTGTGACATGAAGTTGGGGGTAATAAACTTCACACACCTCTTTACTTCCTACTGCTTTCGAACTTACTGACAAAGATATTTATCATTTGAAAAAAAGGACATTAAAAAGAAGCTTTTATGCTGAGATACCACACCATACTTTCCTCCCTTAGATGAGAATAAAGATGGTAACATCCTAAATGATGTTGTACTCAAGCATAGGGAGAAGGAAAGTATCAGCAGAGGCCATAATCTCAGCGAGCCGATCTATGCCAAAGAGAAGAGTGATACGTTGTTGAAAGAAGATCTTGTGGCTCAACATGACATGGACTGATATATATCGAGGAGCTTGAAGGGGCTGATTGGGTCGGATGGGTAGATTGCGAGGAAACATTACACCTCCTTCATAGACACCTTTACACATCTCAAAACACTCTACAAATTGTCATTAGACATAGAGGCCTATAACTTTCAATAGAGACATGATATCAAAGATTCAAATACATAAAGAGATGTGCCTTGAGATGGGCTTCACTTTGACATAAGTTTCGTTGAAAACAAATAGACGGTTGAAGAGATATGGACAGTTTACTGGAAGGAAGTAAAAACTATCATAAAAATAGACTATCAAACACAGAGACTCATAATATTTTGCAGCAATATTTGATTCAAGATCTAAGCACATACAGACATGCATATTAACGAGAGATTCACACTAGTATATGTTTTGTAAGAAACAGAGAAGCGGCCAAAAAGTTATGGACAGTTTACTAGATGGGGGTAAAAACTATCATGAAAATAAATTGTCAGACACAGAGACTCATAACTTTTTGTAGTAGTATTTGATTCAAGATCTGATCACATAGAAACATGTGCCTTAAAGAGAGCTTCGCGTTGATATAAATTTCATTAAAATCAGACTATCGAGTAGAAAGTTATGAGCAAAACACTAACAGGGGGTCAAACTGTCATGAAAACAGCCTTCCACCCATGCTAATTTCGCCTGGGCAGGATGCTCCCTCAAGACTCCACCTTCATCAACGATCCACCCCTCATAGATTTCGTCTAGAAGAGGGGAAGAAGTTTGCATGGTGGCTCAGGAAACAGATGGACCATGTGTATACAGTGAGTGGTCGAATAGAAAGAACTTTTAAGGCTTTGAAAGAAAGAAAAGGGAAGAGACACTCAAGAGAGAGAGAACATGAAGTGACCTTCATTACCAATAGAGTGAGACTCCACTCCAATGTAACTCAAAACACTACAAACACAAAGGAGAAGAAGAGGTTTCATACATACAAGAGGGAGCAGAAGCTCCAAGACTACTCATAGAGAGAGAATAAACTAGAGAGAGATGGACTCAAGAGTCTACATAAGAGAATATCTACAAGAGGGAGAGAAGGCTCATGGAAGAGGCTTGAGGAGACTAGATCTATAGCAACATGAGGTCTTATGGTGGAAGAGATTGATGAACAAGGGAGAGGAGGGCTCCTTTTATAGAGATTTTGTTACCTTCCTTCACCCATTTACAATTGCTGCCTGTACATTCCTTTCCCCATCAGTCACATAAGCCCATATGTCACCATCCATGTCCTTTTGGCTACTCTTGCCATGTGTCCCATTACAAGATGCTCAAGACTCTTAAAATATTGAGAAAGTCAAGAGTCTCCCCACATGGAGCCCATAGGGACCCTCTCTTTTCCACATGTCCACATCCTTCTTATTCCACATAGGAATTCTAGAAGGATTCCTCTTGACTTCACACTCTTCCACATGCCTTCCACATGCTTGGCATGTGGCCTCTCTTATATTATTGGAACACATGGACATGAGCCCACCTCTTTATATGAATCACTCTTCCTATTTTCTAAAAACTCCATAATATCCCATACACAAATAACTCTCACGCCATACCAAGGTATTTATAATTCATACCTATGGTATTTACAATGATCCATTCCACTCATCCTCTCAATCCCATACCATATCATAGAAAATAGAAATAAGTGAGAGCTGCTAGGCTATCACTTGATACTCAAACTCTTATCAAACATAGAGAAAAACAATACCAATGCCAAATTAAAAAGATCAATTTTTGGCGTCACAGCTTTCCTCCCCAGCAGATCCTCTCTAATGACAGAGAGGGTCTGCTGGCCCTCAAGGTGGTCGAGCATATAAGAATTTAAGGCGATACTCATTGGTGTGTCCGGGTATCACCAGGCCATCAACATCCTCAAGCTGATAGGTTCCATTTGTGAACTTCTTTTTGACTCGATATGGTCCCTCCCATCGACCGATAAACTTTTTTTCTAGCCGCTTGTCCAGACGGCTATCAAATCTCATTACCAAATCTCCTTCTATAATATCTTTCTTCTTGCATAATTTGGTGTCAAAACAGGCCTTGCGCCTTTTTTGAGAAGATTCCAAGTTTTGTAATGCCTGTAATCTGCATTCATCCAAGGCTTCTAGTTGTACCAAGCGTTGAGCATAGGCATCCTCCCGTCCTTCTATTCTTGCAATAGCTGTGTGAAGACCATGTATCTCCAATTCAATGGGTAAAATGGCTTCTATTCCATACACTAGTTGGAATGGTGTAAACCCAATAGCTAGCTTGTGTGTGGTTCTATAAGCCCATAAAACTTCTGCCAAGTGCCTATCCCAATGCCTTTTCTTGGTGTCTACAAGCTTTCCCATTGAATTGCATAACAATCCATTTGTTTTCTCAGCTAAGCCATTACATTAGGGATAGTATGGCATGGACGTGCTATGATTTATCTTTAGCTTATGCACCACCTCTTCAATTAGTTCATTTCTAAAAGAGGTTCCTCCATCAGTGAGAATTTCCAAAGGACAACCAAAGCATGAACAAATTTGATCAAAGAGAACTTTTGCAACTGTGCTTACCTTGCTATTGATTGTGGCCTTGGCCTCTGCCCACCGAGTTGCATAATCTGTGGCCACCAATAAATAATGCTTGCCTTGAGATGAGCGAGGGAGTGGTCCCACAAAGTCCAACCCCCACCTCTCAAATGGTCCATATGCTGGAATAGGCTTTAAGGGCCTAGGAATCAACTGTTGCCTTCCAAACTTTTGGCATACTTTACAACTTCGACACCATTCATATACATCCTTATGGAGGCATGGCCAAAAGTAACCTACATTAAGAATTCTCCTAATTGTGCTTGCTGAAGCAAAATGACCAGTGCATTCATGACACATTTCTAGGATTCTCCTAGTCTCCATGGGATGAACCACCTGACGGAGCATCTTGTCTTTTCCCAATTTATAAAGAATGTAATCAACAATAGTATAGGGACAAGCCTTCCTTACCAATCTCTACTTCTGTTGTGGAGTTAACCCTCGAGGAAACATGCCTTCTTCCACATATTGCTGAACATCTTGCAGTTTTGGCCATCCAGTGTCTACCAAAGAAACCAAGCCCCGGTCTTGTACTACAATGGCTTGAGTAGCTAACTCATATGCCCTTTGATTTTCTTTTCTATTTATATGAACAAACTTGCAAAAATCAAATTGAATACATAGTGCCATAGCCTTTTAATTAAGCTCCTTTAAATGAGGACTTCTTGTCTTGTAATGCCCTTGCATTTGCTTTATAATAAGTCGAGAATCTCCTCTTACTTCCAATTCTTTAACTTGACTTTGAAGACAACACTCCAGACCAAGAATCAAAGCATTATACTCTGTTGCATTATTAGTTGTGATACCTAGAAGCTCGTTCTCTTGCCCATACTTATTGACCTTTAGAATTCATCAAGACCATCCCCCCGGCTCCTTGTTGGTGTGAAGGACTAAAAGCCCCATCAAAATACAAAACAAAAGTTGTTGGTGGTATATCTCTTTCATCTTTAATGTTCTTTTTACATTTCTTTTCTTCTCCTAGATCCTCCCGTCCTGTGACCAAATCCACCATAGTGGACCTAGTGGTATTTTCAGTGACAAAAGAGAAAGAGAGCTATTGAAGCTTTGACAACCATTTTGCAAAGCTTCCCCCAGGATTAGGCTTGCGAACTAGATATGCTAATACAGACAGAGAGGTAAGGAACAAAATGGTCGAGGTAATAAATAGGAGCGAAACTTTTTGACTGAAAACACCAAAGAGAGAGCTTGCTGCTCTATTTCTTCATACCTTGTTTCCACATCTATAAGCTGTTGGCTGGCATAATAGATGGGTTGCATTCTACTTGCCTCTCCTTTTTGTAGCAATATAGCACCAACTAAATGCAAAGATACACTTGGATTTACATAAAAGCCTTGAGACTAATCAAGGGGCTTCAATATTGGGCCCTTACTCATGGCCTCCTTAAGTTGTTGGAAAGACTCTTGTTGCTCCACACCCCATTGGAAAGAAACTCCTTTTCTTGTCAAAAAGTTCATGGGATGCACTATCTCTGTGAAATCATCACAAAAGCCTTGATAATACTTGCTCTGTCCAAAAATTTTGCGAACACCAGTGACACTCTCAGGACTTGGCAATGCCATGATTGCTTGAACCTTGTCAGGATCCATTTGCAGGCCTTCTTTAGACACAATATGCGCCAACAAGACTACTTTTATTTGAGCCAAATGACACTTGCTAGGATTTAGATACCCTTTTGCTTCATCAATCCTAGCTAAGGCCATCTTTAACTTGTCCATGTGATCTATGCACTGAGAATAAATGCAAAAATCATCCAAAAACACCCTTATGAACTTTCCCAAGTAAGGCTCCAGGACTTAACTCATGAACCTTTGAAATGTAGCTGGTGCATTGGCCAACCCAAAAGGCATCACTCTGTAAGCAAAAACTCCCCAAAGTGTGACAAATGATGCTTTCTTTTGATCTTCCTCCCAAATATGAATTTGAAAGTACCCAGAATACCCATCACATACAGAATACATCTCATGCCCTACTACTTGGTCTAGTATTTTATCTTGGAATGGCAAAGGAAAATGATCCCTCTTAGTGCATGCATTCAAAGGATGAAAGTCCACACAAACTTGACACTTATTTCCTTTCTTTGGTGTGACAACTACAGGAGATATCCATTCTGAATCATCAACAAGAAAGATGAATCTTGCCTCAAGTAGTTGTGTTACCTCTTTCTTTAGTGCCTCAGCTTGGATCACCCCCAATCGCCTTAAGCATTGCACAATTGGCTTGCTTTTTGGCTTCAACTCAATCTTGTGCTCCACAAGAGAGACTGGTCAAACTTATGAATAGCTTGTTTCAAAGTGACATGGAAAATCATCTAACATATCCAAGTATTGGAGCTTCTCACTACCTGATAGAGAATCACCAAGAAGCTCTTCATTGCGTTGGCATGATTTAGTGTGCTCCACATTCTCCACATGAAGTGTCTCTACAAGATCTTCTTACACCACCACCTTGTTCCTTCCTGACTCATCCTGATCAGCACCAAGACACAGATCAAAGGCCACTCCTTCCACCTCACCCTCTGAGTTGGACTCCTCGGAGCTACACCCTGTCTCTTCTTCTTCATCGGTTAAGTCAGAGCTTGAACTCTCTGATGTTGAAGACTCCTCCTTGACAACTTCCTTTTTGCAGCTTTTGATGTTGTAGCGCACCTCCTTATCATTTCCCTACAAAATCAATTCTCTAGTATCCCACTTTTGAACAGCCTTCACCTTGCGTAGCCAAGGCCTTCCCAAAATCAATGGATAGGCACATGCATCTGGCTTGGTAGGGATCACCTGAAAAGTAGTCGACATAAAAATTCCACATACATCCACTTCTAGATTCTTCACAACTCCCAAGGTCTTAACCCTAATGTTGTCAGCCAATTTGATGCGATAAGGAGAGGTAGTACTAGAGTATTTTAAATCAACATCTATCATGGTCTTCTCACTGATGACATTCATTAATGCACCTCCATGTACACATTAGAAATCACTTGACCATCAATGATCACATCAACCATAGGTACTTTTTCACCAACATCTATATCTACCTTTTGAACAACAGGAATGGCACTTTTCTTCAAAGTCCTCTGAGTTAGATCATAATATCTCCCAATTGATGGCAGAGTTTGCTGATTTGAAATTGCATTTGGTTAATGCACGACAACCTAGAGCACCAAAGAGTGAAGATAGGCCTTGAGATAAGAGTGGGGTCACTTGCTATGAATGTAATGAAAAAGGTCACTATCGCCTCGAGTGTCCTAGATTGAGAAAGAAAGAAGAAAAACAAGTATCCTTGTTAGAAGCTTCTTCAAGGGATGAGAAAAGAGAGGTAATGATGGCTAAACGGGGGCATGGTAAAGCAAAAGAAGAAGAAGAGAGCAAGGAAGAAGTAGATGAGGAACATCAGGGAGAGGAACACCATAGTAAGAAAAAGAAGGCATCTAGAAGGAGAATTAGCCAGTCAGACTTTCTTTTAGGACAAGGAATTGGAAGCTATGACTTGTTGTCCGACCTTAAAGAAAAGGAAGCTCATATCACCTTTGGTCAATCACTTGCTTTGTCTCCAAAACTACGGAAGGAATGGGGAAAGCTAGCAAGCACAAGAGTGTCAAAGAATTTTTTTCAAATGATAAATATCTTTGTCAGTCAATTCGAAAGCAGCAGGAAGTGAAGAGGTGCGTGAAGTTTATTACCCCCAATTTCATGTCACATCTTTTGGTGGAAACACCGAGTACATTTGGTATTGGATTCATCCCACCTTACTAAAGGGTCTTGGGTGTACTTGATTGCATGTTATGCCTAGTATAGGCATGTGTTTTTGATGAGATAAAGAAGATGCCTGGAAGAACTCTGTTAGAAGAGATTGCAGCCTGTTTAAGAGAACTTGAAGATTGTGAAGGTGATGCTCAAGCTATTCGCACAGCCACCATGATCATATCCTTTATGTTTGCATTGTTGAATATGTTGGTGAATCGACAACACCGGCAGCAAGCACAATGATAGATTGGGGATTGTTCCATGCACTGGCACCTTGGTGTGAAGAAGAGTTGAGTCTTTGGGTAGTTTTTGACTCTAACAATGGACTGGTGATTCTGAATTCTTTCAACTTCTTTTGCTATACAAATGATGAAGAGTACAATATCTTGAAGCCTTTATGTGCACTTCCTATCATGAGAAGAGTGATTCTGGAATGCATGTATACACAATGTTTTCATGGTACTGGTTGGTCACTTATTTTTGAAGATTTTGTTGAGGATCACATTGTGGAGGGTTTTCAACAAGTGGTTATGAATAATAAGTTGGTCTTGGTATACTAAGGCTCTGTGGGATCTTGTTTAGATCTTGTTTGGGATATTATTTAGATCTTGGTGTTTCCTTTTTGTGTTTCATCATGGTGAAGATTCCAGTGTTTCGAGGGACCCAATGGAAAGACCCAGAGTCTTATCTTTGGGATTTTGTTCGAGGATGCTGGCTTTCTAGATGGTCTATGAAGGATTGGGTGGAGATTTTGCGTGATTTTCTTGAAGGTGTAGCCTTGAGTTGGCATGAGGCCTTGCCAGACTCTACCAAGGAGGATTGGGACCAAGTGGTGGCAGCAATGAAGCAGAGATTTGGGATAGTGGAGTCGCCAAATGCTTTGATGTTGTTGTTGGACCGGTTCTATCAAGGAGAGGGTGAGATGGTCTCTGCATTGGCAATCCGACATGAAACTTTATGGACAAAGTATGAAAGGACAGCTTTGCGAGCTATGGCATCTGCATCATCGGCCCCTCAAAGTCTCTCAGGGATGGAGCACTTAAAGATGAGCAAATTTGTTATGGCTTATGAGCCTCGTCTTCGTTCAAAAGTAATGAGTAAAGATCCAACAACATACATGGAGGCACTTCGCATTGCGACCAAGAAAGAAGCTTCTCTAAAGATCGAATCCTCTTTTGTGTCTTCAACAGCTTCAACTTCTAAGGTGGAGGTAATGGGCACTCCTCAAGTGGATAAGATTGATCTAGATTTCAAAGCCATCCTTGTCATTCCTTTGTGTAGTGTACATATTTGCAAATTGCATGCTTTATGTTGGATCATTGAAAAGTTGGTTTTTCTATATACTGAAATTTCTTGGAAGATTTGACTAGAAAATCATAGGTAGGAGGCACTTAAAGCAATGGAAAAAGTATTGTTGAACATGGCACTCCATGGAGGGGATGTTTATATCACAATAGATCTCAAGAAGTCATTGACAAATGGAAATGACATTCCTATCTAGCGATCTATTGGTGGAGCCAAAGCAATAAAATTTTTAATCAAAACCACAAAGAGAAAGAAAGCTTGGCAAATGATCAACATATGTTTTGAGAGTGAATTATGGCCTTTGGAAGCTAGTACATAATGCTATTGTGACAACACAAAATGATATTTTGTCTTGAAACCTGTGGGAGGATTTGTGGGCCTGCAAGGTGACAAAAGCTAGCCACGGAGACAAAGAACCAAGAAGGGTGATGGAGAAGTTAGTGGCGGGAGACAGCTCTTTGCGGCTACTCTCATTGCGGCTTGTCAATCTTTTGATGTTGACTACTTTATTTCATGTAATCATTAATGTGGGTTTAACACTAATTAGAATAATTAGTAAAAATGATTGCAAATGTGATCATGAGTGGAGTGCATCATTGTAAATATTACGGGTATGAATTATAAATACCTTGGTATAGGGATAGAATGGTTTGGGAGATATATTATTTGCTTTGTAATTGGGAAATAGAAATGAGTCATATATTTAGAGTGGGCCAAAAGCCTACATGGACTCAATAATGTACTAAAATAATAGGGAGTGCACATGGAGAGCATGTGGAGGGCCTGTGGAAGAGTGTGGAGGAGTGTGGAGTCAAAAGGAATCCTTCTAGAATTCTTATGTGGAATGTGGAGGATATTGACATGTGGAAAAGAGGAGGGTCCTCTTCGGCTCCATGTGAGAGGACTATCTCAACAGGATAAAGAAGAATCTTGTGATGGGACACTTGTCAAAATCCTCCTAAAAGGACAATTGATGGTGACCCGTGCCCTTATGTCACAAAGAGGTGAAAGAATCTACTGCTAGCAAATGTAACAGGGTGAAGGAAGGTGAGAATTGCACTATAAAAGAAGCCCCTCCCCTCTCTCTCAAGCATCTCATTTTCTCCTTGTAGCCTTGCCGTTGCCTTCTATCTAGCTCCTTCCATGCCTCTCCTTTCCCTTGAGCCTTAGCCCCTCTCTTCTTTGTAGTTCCCTCCCATTGGGAAGCTATCCTGGCTTCCAGAACCAAGATCTTCCCTTCTTTTCCCATTTTCTCATATTTTTTCCCTCTTCGCTCGGGAGCTCTGTTTGTGCTCATGTATGGCTTGTTTTGGGATCTGTTTTGAGGGGATTCTCTACCCTTTAGGGGATCTCATTCAAATATGTGCTGTGGAAGCAACCCCTTTAGTAAGAGTAATCGTTGCCTTTTCCTATTGCTCAAGTCGCTCATGGACTGTTTTGGTACCCGGTCGTAAAACGGCCATAACTTTTTGCTCCCTAATCCGTTTTGGTCGAAATATAAAAATCTTTGTCTCTTTCAGCTCTATCCATTATTTCTTTACTTCCATGTTTTGATTTGCTGAGGAAATGTTACAGTGTGTAGAATAGACTAGACTTGGATTTGGGATAGTTTTGGAGTCTATTACTAAAATGGTCCTAACTTCTCATCTCTTGTTCCATTTTTCATGAACTACATGTCAACATTCTTGTCTTTTTAAACCCTACAAGCATGTGCTCTTTATTTTGGGTTTTGAGGATCAAAGGAAGAGCTATTTCCATGCTATCATAGCTATATTTTTATTTCCAATAATTGTGGGTTCTCTTGTGTTGAGCTTTATTAAGATGATGCGACCCAACAACCCCATACATCAGAATGTTCCCCACCAATTCAGCCCCTCCACTTCCATCCATGTAGTCCTTAGTATGAAAATTTTCTTCCAAAAGAGGCTTGCTCTTGCATTTGGTGCCGAATGCTTGGCAAAAATCAATGCTTCCCCTCAACCTTTCCTGTTTCCCATGTTGAACTATGATCTCACCTTTGATGTTTATATCTTTATCTTGCTTTGATTCGTCTATTTTCCTTTCCCTCTTGTTCTTTTGACTCTAAGAAGTGACTAGAATTAAGCCCCCAAATTTTGTGTCACATCTTTTGATGGAGACACCAGGTAGGTTTTGCCTACGATTTTCCTATCATAACCTCATGATCTCAGCTTGTTTACAGGCAAGGACTTTCTTCTTTGTGCTCATTTTTTGTGCAAGATGTACAACATTCCAGTGTTTCATGGATCAGAAGGAGAAGACCCGAGGAGTTACCTTCGAGAATTCAATCGAGCATGCTGCTTGACTGGTTGGTCTATGAAGGAACGTGCTGAGATACTTCTAGATTTCTTGGAGGTTGTGGCCTTAACTTGGTACGAGGCCTTGCCAAAAGATACCAAGGATGATTGGGAAAGCTTGGTCAAGGCAATGAAGGAGAGATTTAGGATGTTGGAGTCATCAAATTCCTTGTTATTGCAGCTAGAGAAGATTTCCCAAAAGGAAGGAGAGTTAGTTTCGACCTTTGCTATGAGGTATGATGATTTATTCATCAAGTACCAACAAGCTGCTTTGCATGTGGTTGAGTCTTCTTCATCTTCTACGGGAGATTCTAAAGGTTGATTGGCAATGGAACATCTCAAGATGAGCAAATTTGTTTATGGTTTGGATTCTACCTTGTGTGGAAAGGTTTTAACCAAAAATCCCAGTAATTTCAAAGAGGCTCTTCACATTGCTTTGAAGAAGGAGGCGGCCCATCAAATTGAGTCCTCATTTCAGCCATCTACAAGTGTCATGACTCTAGAACATTAGGTAGAAGTAGCCTCAACATCCCAGGTATTTGCTCCCTCACTGGATCATAATATTGCACAATTGATGGTCGAATTTGCTGATCTGAAGTTGCACTTAGTGAATGCCAAGCCACCTAGGGCTCCACGAATTGAGGATAAGCCTAGGGATGAAAGCAATGTTACCTGTTATGAATGTCAAGAGAAGGGGCACTATTGTCGTGAATGTCCAAAATTGAAAAAAAGAGAAGACAAGAGTGTAGTACTCTTAGAAAAAACATGTTCAAAGGAGGAAGATGAGGAAGAAACTTTGATGCCATTGATGACAAGAAGTCGTAAAACTAGGAGTGATGAGGAAGAGGAGGAGGAGAAAGAATGGAAACATAAGAAGAAAAAATCATCCCGAAGAAAGATTGGACAATCTAATTTTCCTCTTGGACAAGGGACTCTTAGTTATGATCTATTGATAGACCTTAGAGATAAGACTACACAAATCACATTTGGGTAGCTTTTGGCACTCTCTCCAAAACTTAAGAAGGAATGGAATAAATTGGCGAGCAGTAAGGAGTCTAAGAAAAGGAAGAAAAAGGATAATGGGACACCTATGGCACAAAAGGTAGACATAGATGTGGGAGATGATGTACCTTTTGTTGATGTCATCATAGATGGCCAGACTATTTCTAATGCATACATTGATGGGGGTGCATCGATAAATGTCATGAGTGAAAAGACAATGAAAGATGCTGATTTGAAGTTATCTTCTCTTAACTCTCCTTATCGCATTAAGTTGGCTGATAATACTAGAGTGAAAACTCTAGGAGTTGTGAAGAATTTGGCAGTGGATGTGTCTGGAATTTCTGTACCTACAACATTTTAGGTTAATCCTACAAAATCAGATGCTAGGGCTTACCATTGATCTTGGGAAGGCCTTGGCTCCATCAAGTGAAGGCAGTATAGAAGTGGGAGATAGGTGATCTTATTCTCCAAGGAGGGAATAGGAAGGTTTGCTACAACATCAAGAGTCACCACAAGAAGGTGGTAAAGGAGGAAACTTCAACTTCTGAGAGCTCAGAGTCCAAGTCATCTGATTATGAGACAAGTGGCACCTTCGAGGAGTCCATCTCAGAAGGAGAGGTGGAAGGAGTGGTGTTTGGTCTTTGCCTTGGTGTTGATTGGGGGGACAATCAAGGCAATGGAGCTTTAGAAGGAGAATCATCTTCAACCATGTATGAGGAAGTGGTGGATCGCACTAGTCTTCACCAACAAAATGAGATTCTTCTTGATGAGACTATAACAGGTACTAAAAAAGGTGAATACCTAGAGATGCTTCATGGGTTTCCTAATTTGTTTGCAAATAGTTACCCACAGGTGTGCCAAGTTACCTTAGTGGACACAAAATTGACTTGAAACCTCAAAGCAAGCCAGTGGTGCAACAGCTTAGACGGTTGGGTATGGTACAAGCATAAGTGCTCAGGAAGGAGGTAACTAACTTGCTCCAAGCTGGGTTTATTTTTCCAGTTGAGAATTTAGAGTGGGTTTCTCCAGTGGTGATTACTCCCAAGAGAGGAAAGAAATGGCATGTTTGTGTGGACTTTCGCCCTCTGGATCATGCACAAAGAGGGATTATTTTCCTCTACCATTTCAGGATGAGATATTGGATCAAGTTGCAGGCCATGAAATATATTCAGTATGTGATGGGTACTCCGGATACTTCCAAATTTGGAATTGTGAGGAAGATCAAAGGAAGACTTCATTTGTTACACCATGGGGGGTGTATGCATATAGGGTGATGCCATTTGGTTTAACTAATGCACCAGTAATTCCAATGTTTCATGAGCCAGGTATTTGCACCCTACTTGGGAAAGTTCATAAGAGTGTTTCTGGATGATTTTTGCATTTATTCAAGCCGTGTGGTTCACTTGGAAAAGTTGAGGATTGCATTGAAAAGTATTGATGACACAAAAGGTTGCCTTGATCTTGCAAAATGCCGTTTGGCCAAGAAGAAGGTGGCTTTGTTAGGACATGTTATCTTAGAGGAAGGCATAGAAATGGATCCTGAGAAGGTACAAGCAATCATGGCCCTTCCACCACCTAGTAATGTCAAAGAGGTGAGGGGCATTTTGGGTAAAACAAAGTATTACCAGCGCTTTGTTGATATGTTTTCTGAAAAGATGTATAGTATCAATTTATTGACAAAGAAAAATGTATCTTTCCAATGGGGACTAGAGCAAGATGAGGCATTTTGTTTGCTTAAGGAATGCATGAGCCAAAGGCCAATCATGTAGCCTCCTAGGAGGGAGGATAATTTCTATGTGAATCCAAGTGTGTCAACTCATTCAGTGGGAGCTATACTACTTCAGAAGGGTGAGCAAGGATGCATGCAACCAGTTTATTATGCAAGTTGGCAACTCATGGAGGCTAAGGAGAGGTACAGTGAAATGGAGAAAGATGGTTATCTTTGGTCTTTGCAGTGAAGAAGTTTAGGTCATACTTGCTGCCTCACCCTTTTTTATTTCTTACGTCTCAACCTGCTTTATAATTTTTGGTTCACAAAACCAATCCTGCTAGAAAGTTTGCTAAGTGGATTTGTGAGCTTCAAGAGTTCTCTTTCACTTTTATTACAAAAAGCACCACTAGAGCTTCTCTAGCAGATTTGCTTACAAGTAAGGAGGAAGAAGAAGTAACAAAGGCAAACAAAGACTTAGATGAAGAGTTGGAGACCCCGCCAATAGCTTTCAAGCTGCATTTTGATGGAGCCTTTATCCCTTCTAGGAAATGTGGGGCTAGGGAGATAATTCTAGTTGGTCCAGAAGGAAAAGAGGTATAGGCCAAGGGTAGGCAATTTCCTGAAGCAATATCAAATAATGTGGCTGAGTACAATGCATTGATCTGTGGATTAGAAGATTGCCTAAAGGAAGGAGTGAAAGAGGTAGAGGTTAAAGGAGACTCTCAACTGGTCATTAGGCAAATGAAAGGTGTTTATAAGGCACAGAGTCCTAATCTACAAGATCTTTATAAAAGAGTGATGGAGTTAAAGGAAGCTTTTGAGTTTTGCAAGTTTGTGCATATTCAAAGAAAAGATAATCATCAAGCTAATGAAATGGCTACTAAAACTATGGCTTCTTTCATTGAAGTTACTCTTTCATTGATAGATAAAGGCTCTGGCCAAAGCTCCAAGATGTTCAATATTACTTGGATAAAGGACATTTTTCTCATGGATTGACCCCTCAACAAAAGCAGAGGCTCGCAAGGAAGGCTCATCCTTGTACAATCCTTGGAGATGTTCTATACAAGTAGGGTAAAGATAAGGTTCTTAGAAGAGTAGTGAGCTTGGAAGAGTCTAAAAGGATTATTATGGAGCTATGTCATGAATGTTCAGGTCACTTTGCTTCAGCTAACACTACTCGAAAGATCCTTAACACCGGGTATTATTGGCCCTGACTCAACAAAGATATCCATGAGTGGTGCCGAAGTTGTGAGGTATGCCAAGCATATGGATGTCAGCAATTGGTCCCTGGGCCCTTGAATCCCATTCTAGCATATGGTCCATTTGAGAGGTGGGGTTTGGATTTTGTTGGCCCCCTTCCTCGTTCTTCACAAGGGAAGTATTATATATTAGTTGCAACTGATTTGCAACTAGATGGGCAGAAGCAAAAGCTACTATCAACAACAAAGCAATAATGGTGGCTTCATTTCTCAAGGAGTTTATATGTGCTCATTTTAGTTGCCCTTTGGAAATCCTTACAGATGGAGGGAGGTCTTTTAGGAATGACAATTGAATCTTTGGTCCACAAATTGAAAATAAATCATGTCATATCAATTCCATATTATCCCCAATGCAATGGTCTTATGGAAAAAACTCATGCTTTACTTTGTGGGTCCTTGTCTAAGCTAGTAGACACCATGAAAAGGAAGTGGGATGTGCATATACCAGAGGTTTTGTGTAACAAATCATGTGTGTCTCAGGATCATGGAGCGCTCTAAGGTGGATGGAACCTATGTGGAGACATTATGAAGAGAGTGCTCATGACATGTACCGTAGTCAATTAGGCTCCAAGATAGATTAGCTTGGACTCATAAATAGAATCTTGAGTGAGTGTGCATTTCTCTCTACTTAACAATACATGATAGGCCTCTTATATAGAGAGTGCCCTTTGAATAGTCAACACTTGTGGGATCCTTTGGTCCACATCTCTCCTTGTGGATATCCTCAATCCACATCTCCACATCATGTAGTCCACATTCTAGGGTGGCTACTTTAATTCTTTCCTTAGCACATACCTTAGCCTCTAAATATGTGCTCATGGCACCACAACTCTCAACACCTCCCCTTGGTGCCATGATCCTTTGGCTACTGCAAGGTGGTTAGATGTGAGTTACAAGATCAAATCCTCCCTTGGGTGCTTTCATAGCTACTCTCAAGTGGTCAGGTTTGATTTACAAAATATAGGCAAGGTTTTTGTTTCTCAGTACATTCCATTGATGTCGCCTTTTGGCTCATGGCTTGATGACGATGACGTTCGCTTCTTTGCTTGGTGTAGCTTCATGCATGATGCTTTGTTCTTCCATGTGCCTTGATGCTTTCTGTGTGGATGCCATGCTTTGTGCTATGGTCGTCTCATGCACTTGAGCTTATGGCATGCTTATGACAACGATGTGTGCATTCATGCTTTGATTTATCATTTGTTGCAAAGGTCTTACCAATTGATTTCTTTCAATATTGGCAGTATCTAATTGCTAACAATTATTCTTATCTGACAGGCGCGTAGAGCTCAAAAAGACGATCACTTTTCTTTTTGGGAGTGTGTGCAAATTCTTCTTGGATTGGAAGTTACGGCTTGTCGAAGATTTTGTGAAGAAGAGAGGGCCTTGATGATGTGGCAGAGGCTATTCATATGCAGCTTGTAGGATTGTGCTTGGCAAGGGGACTGTGCTTAGCTGGCACTATGCCATGTGGTAGAGACTTAACCAATCCTCAATAACCTAAACATGGTAATTTTAATCTAATTAAAAAAACTTAATCCAAGGTAGCAAATTTAACCATGGTCTACGTTGATCTAACCATAGAGCTAACCCAAGGTCAATCTTGACCTAGCTTATCTACCACGTGTCATTTGTGGAGAAACCTTAGGAGAATTTGTAGAAAACTATGCAATTAGGATGGGCTTCCCCTGTTCTGTCAGTGCGTCGACGGAGATGCGACGTGTTCGTAGGAGCTCGATGCATTCGGGAGAATAGTCTCTTGGGAAGGTGCATTCTTGGAGCCGCCTTTGCTACCTAAGAGGAGGCTTGAAGCATCGAGGCTCATGGGCATTGCCTCGTCATGTCACTATGGGCTGTGGACTTTGGCTGCTGGTTGGAGGACATCGTAGAAGAGGCTCAACATTGATGGCATTGCTATTTGGAATCGCGTAGGAGCTTACTTGAGCTTTGTTGCAGGAGAGCTGTCTAATCGTTGTGGATGGAGCTATTGATGCACCTTAGGGAGTCATTGGGTGCTGGCTGCTAGATGATGAGCGCTGATGTAGCCAATGGTTGGAGGAGTTTAGAGAAGTTTAGAGGCTTGTGGTGCTAGCTCGAGAGCAGTGGGTGTTACCAGGAGATCGCTTTGCAGGAGGTGTGGAGACGTAGTCCACTGGAAGAGCCATGAGTAGTAATTCATTTGAAGACAAGGTTGAGGCACTCTGAGGTGGCCAAGATGATGGGCTGGAGCTACCTTTGAGGCTGCTGGAGAGCTTTGAGTGGTGTTGGGCTGTCAGCTCACGGTACTTAGTTAGAGGTCACTAGAGAAGCAGAGAGCTATGGCATAGTTGGAGAGATGTTTGAAGAGATGGCTCTGTGTCGGAGGTCATTGTTGGTCGGAGGAGCTTCTCAGCTAAATCTAGTGCAATAGGAGTACTTGAAGGTGCACAAATGCTCTCAGTATTGCTTTCACTCTTTCAATGACTCTCAGGTTGCCCTTGATCCTCATCCTCAGCCCTCAGGCCTCCAAAAAGTGACGGTCTAGCTCAGGATTGCAAGCCTCCTCCTTCTGCTACTGCTGCAAACAAAGATGCCTGACTTCTTTAGAGATGGAAGTAATCTTCAATATGGGCCGTTTTGGTCGAAACCTATATCAAAATCTTTGTCTCTTTTGAGCTCTATCCATTTATTTCTTTACTTCCATGTTTTGATTTGCTGAGGAAATGTTACAGTGTGTAGAACAGAGTAGACTTGGATTTGGGATAGTTTTGAACAGGTGGCATTTTTTAATTGAACCTTAGGCTTCTAAGGTTTCATTCATAGGTCAGTTGTAAGCTTTGACTTTGGTTTAATTCACATCCAAAGTGATTTTTTGAAGTATTATTTTAGCCGCAAAAAGCGTAGGTCATGTCATTGATGCCATGTATGCAAAGAGTGCAGTGGTTTTGAGGTATCTCAGGTATTACTTTTAGTAGCGGTCATTGCCATGGGGCCATGATTTTTAGGACATACCTTATGCAGATCACTTTGGTTGCAATGTGATCTATGTGCGCTCATTTGTGGTTTACATTGGGTTGTAGTGGATGCTTTACATGCCATTTGGATGCATTGTGATCCTTATTGGATGCGCTGATAGGCTGAGATTGCCTTATGGGATCCTTTATAGATGGATGTTTAGCACACAGATGCTATTTTACGCTCAAGGGCAGCTTTGGCACATTGCAGTTGAAGCACTGATAGTGCTATGCTCTCTCAGATGAGACATTATTGATGCTTATGCCCATGGATGATGTTTATGCTTGATGCATTTGGCTCTTATTGGCATTGGGTTTGCCATTGTTGTCATTCTAGGTTGGCATTTTCTTTTGGGCTAGATAAAGATAGAGGATTTGAAATTTTGGTTTTTTTTTGCCAAAATAGATAGTGTCTTCTCGCTCCCCATTATGGGAAACCTTGCTTTAAACTTGGTGTAAAAAATTTGACTGAATTTCACAAAATTCATATTCTGATACACACAATTTTTTTAGATGGTGCAAAAAGGCATGATATTGATCTAAATCATGCCTTATCATTTGATTTGATATGTAACATTATGCCATTTATATTTGACAATAAAAAGATGTAGGGATGTTAAAAACTCATCTTTTGGGCCAAAAAAATCATATGTTGACATCTTGCAAAAATATAGGGATGTGAAAATGTCCTCTTTTGGGCCAAAACAGGGAGCACGTTAAAAAGATGTAGGGATGTTAAAAACTCATCTTTTGGGCCAAAAAAATCATATATTGACATCTTGCAAAAATACAGGGATGTGAAAATGTCCTCTTTTGTGCCAAAACAGGGAGCGGGTTAATTTTGGCCCAAAAGAGGACATTTTCACATCCTTGTATCTTTTGATTTACAAGTCCAAATAGGTTCATGTTACATATCAAATCAAATGGCAAGGCATATTTTAGATGATTATCATGTCTTTGTGCACCATCTAGTAAAATTTAATGCAACAAAATATGAATTTGTGGTTAATTTGTTGCATTGGTTAGATTAGTGGGAGGTAAGAATAAATCATTAGGGAAGGATATTTTTCTAGTAACAAAGAAACATGGGTTTCATTCCAAGAGTGAATAGAGTTAAAAAAGCTAAGCATTTACATATGCATGGAATCTAGACTAATCCATGCAAGGAGTCCTTGGAAACATCCCACCTGTGTGGAAGGTTGCACAAATTGATGATCTCAATTACTCTAGTGGAAAGAGAGAACTTGATTGCAGTTAATGTAGGGTTTGTCTTTAATACAAACAATGAATTGGAAATTGAACATACAAACTATCTCATGGATGATGTGAAATTAGTGTTAGTGGCTCAGAAAGTTATATGCATATTTAACCTTCTAGCATTGAGAAAACATATATTCTACCCTCGTTTACATTTTACTGCAACCATAGGGATCATTGCATAAGAAATTGTTGAAAAAACTATTGTTACTGTAGTGAAAATGCTTCCAATAACCAGCACGGTGGTTAAGAGCTATCATAACTCTAATAACCAGCAGGGTGGTTGTAAGGAAACTATATTAAATTGCAAATGTCTACATTTTCCTTAGCTTGGAACTAAAATAGCTCCAAGAAGGTGTGCGGTGGTTGAGAAATTGTTGCACAAGGAGTAATACGACTAAAATATCTCTAAAATAACACTATTTTCCTTGGTTTAGAGCTAAAATAGCTCCAACATCCAGCGCGGTGGTTGCGAATATGGACCTTGAGAGGTCCTTTTAGAGACTGACATGCCACAATGGTCTTTATGTCAATGTGGTAGCCTCTCCATGCCAACATCATTGCTTGAACCAGCACGGTGGTTAGGGCAACAAAAGATTTTATTGCGCAGCGATAGATGGCGAAGCTGTGTAATGACAGGTGGCAAGGCAAAATTCTTCTATTGTAGTCAGGCCAACTCGGTTATGCTCAAACTCGCACACTGGTCAATGCAACAAAAGGTTGTGTTGCACACTAACAAATGGCAAAGCTGCACAAGCAAACATGGCAAGGCAAAGGCTATGTGATGTAGTCAGGCTAGAGGCAGAGCAAGAGTCTCTATGCTCATGAGTAAATGAATATAGTGCCATGTGTTGAGCTCTGTGCTATTGACCATAATAATATTGCATCTCATTATTACGCCAATGCACCTTCATGACATTAGGAAAATTCCTAGCGAAAGTGTGTGTCCGCACAAAATTCACCCAGAAGCGCATCACATCGCAGCCCCAAAATGGCCTCGAAAATAGTTCTGCGATTGGCTACACCCAAGCAAATGTTGAGCCACAATATCCAAACGATAACAAAAGGTGCTTTTCCAACGAATGTGGAGGGAGAGTCAATGCCATGAAAATAGTCTCCTTATAGAGCATTAGCCTCTGAGGCATTAGATGCACCCATTCTAATAGTGCCAATAAAAAAAAGAACATGAGTTGTGGTTTCAAAACTAGTGGGAGCATTTTAGGCAGCAACATTAACTCATTTGAGGAACTACCAGTCTTGTGTTCTCGTAAACCTTAGCCTACATCCAACAATTCATCAAGTGTCCACTCTTCTAACACCCCGAGAGTTGCACGGCCAAGAGACCATAGTCTAGCTTGAGAAATGGCCTCAGTAATGTAAAAGGAGTGTGTAGCATAGATCATGGAGATGCAAAGAGGGTGGCATTAGCTTAGATCAACTAGCTACAAAGAGGGTGGCATTAGCTTAGATCAACTAGCTACAAAGAGGGTAACATTAGCTATGTCATTTTCCCTCTAAAAAAGTACGAAATGGCTTGGGTGCACAACATCAGAGATGTTGTCCATCAGAAAGACCAATGTGATTCCAATAATGGAGAAGTGAGGTAGCTCGATGTGAGAAGCCTGTGGGCATCAGCTCAATGCAAGGAAAGGAGAGACAGCCTAAGTGAGGAAGCCATCTCTATAGTGATATTGTTTTGGTAGAATAACAAGAAAGTTTATCCAAATAAGAAGGACGTTTGTAGGTCATAGAGATATACATGGGTTTTGAATGTAGTATGGAGACAATATTGGAGTAGGATTTGCACAAAACAAAAGATACATTTCAAAATACCAAGGCTTCAATCCTCACTTGCTAGAAGAAATTTGTCCAAAATGGCACTTCAAGCCTCACTTACTAGAAGAAATATGTTCTCAATCTCTTCATTTAGCCTTCAATCATTTATTTCATTTCTTACTGGTGTGCTATCCAAAAGGGAGTGGGGCAAATTATGTCATTCTTTAAAATCTATTTGTGGGTAGGAAAGATGGCGCAAAGTAAAGCTACAAAGGTCAGATGGGATCTCTAAATAAAATGGGGTAAATAGGGATAGTTGAGGTGGAAATATATATTCTATCAAGTTGTAGGTTCATGGGTGAATGTATGATAATTTAAGGTGTTTAAAGGAAATAACCATATAAGGTATCGATCACTTTCGAAAAAAAACAGTAAAATTTTTCTTTTCTAAGGGAAAAAGTGTTGATATTTTCGTCAAAAAAGTCCATCAATATTTTCGTTGAAACTTTCATCAAGAAGTAGCGATATTAGCATTGATATTTTCTGTCAACACTCGACAAAAATACACACGATATGAAATATTGAAAAGTAAATAGTGGGATATAATGGGTCTTGTTATAGCCCCATTCTGCCTCACTATATATTTTATATTACAAGTATACAAATAAATAGATGTCGTCCAAGCTACAAAATCTCCTAAAACTCTCTCTTACCATGTATTACACAATTGCCTAATACTCTCTCATAATTTGTTTAGTTTTAGTTGTGACATGACAGGGTTCAAGTTCATTGAAGACTATCAAGGTTAGGACAGTCTGTTAATCTAGTGGAAAACAACAAGAAAGTAGGGGCCAAATAAGGCACATTACAAACCATAGAATTTTAATGAACCAAAAAAGCAAAAAAAAATCACTCATCACATATAATCGTACTCACATTTACAAATATAGAGACTATTGAGAGTAGTTGTAACCACAAGTTGCAACTAGCATGTGTATTCATACGAGTAGTCATGTTCTTGATCCGATGATAAAGAGTGGGAAAGAGACAGGAAAAGATATAGAAAGAGAGGGATGAAGTAGAAAATATTTAGAAAGAGAGGGGGGAATGTGGAAAAGAGAGTACATCATATGTGGAAAAGAGAGGGAAAGGTGGAAAATAGAAGGGGAAAGAGGTTCCAAGAGAGGGAGCAAAGGGAAAAGAGAGGAGAAAGACATGGAAAGAGTGGAAAGAGAGTGGATGAAGGGAAAAAAGAGACGAAAACATGTGGAAAGGAGGCAAAAAAGACACAGGAAAGGGGAGGGGGGAGAGAGAGAGAGAGAGGGGGGGGGGTTGAAGGGAAAAGAGAGCAAATGAGAGGGTAAGAGATAAAAGAGAGAGGATGAAGGGAAATGAGAGCAAACGATCAGGGATATTTAAGCGCAAACAAGGAAAAAGAGAAGGGAAAGAGAGAAAATGAGAGAAAAGAGATAAAAGATAGGGGATGAATGAAAAACTATAAAAAGAGAAGGGAAAAAGAGGGCAAATGAGGGCGCAAGAGATAAAAGAAAGGGAATGAAGGAAAAAGAGAGGAAAAGATGTAGAGAGAGAGGGGAACAAAGGGAAAAGAGTTGGAATCAAGGGAAAAGAGAGGGGACAAAGGCAATAGAGAGGTTCGAGGGAAAGATGCAAAAAGAGAGGAGAAAGGAGAGTGGATGAAGGAAAAATATAGAAAAGGAGATGGAAAGATGTAAACAAGAGGTGAGAGAGAGAAAGGGGGGGGGGGATGATGGGAAAGAGAGTAAAAGATAAGGAAAAGGAGAGCAAATGAGAGGGCAAGAGATAAACGAGAGGGAATGAAAAGAAAAGAGAGGGGAAAAGAGAGGGAATGAAGAGAAAAGAGAGAAAAAGAGAAGCGAAACGATAGAAAAATAGAGGGAAAGTTGTGGAAACACGGGGAAAGTTGCAAAAAGAGAGGGAAAGTTGCCCATTCTAGTAGTGCCATCAAAATAAAGAATATGAGCTGTGGTCTCAAAACTAGTGGGAGCATTTTACGTAGCAACATTAACTCATTTAAGAACTACCAGTCTTGTGTTCTCATAAACTTTATCCTGCATCCAAGGATTCATCAATTGTCCACTCTTCTAACACCCCAAGAGTTAGATGGCCAAGAGATCATAGTTTAACTTGAGAGATGGCCTCGTCAATGTAAAAGGAGTGCATAGCATAGATCATGGAGATGCAAAGAGGGTGGCATTAGCTTAGATCAACTAGCTGCAAAGAGGGTGACATTAGCTATGTCATTTTCCTCTTAAAAAGCATGAAATGGCTTGGGCGCACAACATCAGAGATGTCGTCCATCAGAAAGACCAATGTGATTCCAATAATGGAGAAGCAAGGTAGCTCGATGTGAGAAGCTTGTGGGGCATCAGCTCAATGCAAGGAAAGGAGAGACATCTTAAGTGAGGAATCCATCTCTATAGTGATATTGTTCTGGTAGAATAACAAGAGATTTTATCCAAATAAGAAGGGCGTTTCTAGGCCGTAGAGGTGATATAAGAAGTACAACAAGCACACTATACACATGCTTGACACAATCCAAGTCAACAGCTGGACTTCCAAGGTTGTCCCTTGCTATCCTTTTGCCTCGCAAATTATTATGCTAGTTAATTTTCATTTGCATGTTATGCTTTTTTTTGGGGGGGAGAGAGAGAGAGAGAGAGAGAGAGAGAGAGAGATTTAGAGATTCTTCTACAAGTGTGGTGGTTGAAATAACAACTACCATTCTGGTTCTAGTTTTTCTAAGCCCGATCATTGAAATAAAAACCACTTGAAGTATTCTTTTTAGACTAAGGGTCTAGAATAAGTTAGAGAGAAATGGGAATTTTTGGGACAAAAAAACTCCTCTAGAGTTACTAGCTAACATGAGATCAAAGAGAGAGAATCTTCAATTTACTTTGGATATACATGGGTTTTGAATGTAGTCTGGAGATAATATGGGAGCAGATTTTGCACAAAACAAAAGATACATTTCAAAATAACAAGGTCTTCAGTCCTCACTTGGTAGAAGAAATTTGTCCAAAATGGCATTTCAAGCCTCAATTATGAGAAGAAATTTGTTCTGAATCTTCATTTAGCCCAATGGTTGAAATAAAAGCCACTTGAAATATTCTTTTTAGACTAAGGGTCTAGAATAAGTCATAGAGAAATGTGAATTTTTTGAATAAAAAGAATCCTCTAGAGCTACTAGCTCACACGAGATGTAAGAAATCAAAGAGGGGAATGTTCAAATTACTTGGGATATACATGGGTTTTGAATGTAGTATGGAGACAATATTGGAGTAGGATTTGGACAAAACAAAAGATACATTTCAAAATACCAAGGCCTTCAATCCTCACTTGCTAGAAGAAATTTGTCCAAAATGGCACTTCAAGCCTCACTTACTAGAAGAAATATGTTCTCAATCTCTTCATATAGCCTTCAATCATTTATTTCATTTCTTGTTGGTGCCCTACCTAGAAGGGAGTGGGGTAGATTATGTTATTCTTTAAAATCTATTTGCAGGTAGGAAAGATGACACAAAGTAAAGCTACAAAGGTCAGATGGAATTTATAAAGAAAAAGGGGGTAACAGGGATAGTTGATGTGGAGATATATTCTATCAGGTTCTAGGTTCATGGGTGAATGTATGATAATTTAAGGTGTTCAAAGGAAATAACCATACAAGCTATCAACCGCTTTCAACAAAAAATACACTAAATTTTTTATTTGCTAAGGGCAAAAGTGTTGATATTTTTGTCAAAAAAATCTATCAATATTTTCATCGAAATTTTCATCAAGAAGTAGCAGTATTAGCATCCATATTTTTTTGTTAACACCTAACAAAAATACCAACACTATGAAATTTTGAGAAAGAAAATAGTGGGATAGAATGGGTCTTGTTATAGCCCCATTCTGCCCCACTATATATATTTTATTACAAGATAGTACATAAATAAATAACATGTTGTCCAAGCTATAAAATTGCCTAAAATGCTCTCGTACCATGTATTACACAATTGCATATTTCTCTCTCATTGTTTAGTTTTAGTCGTGACATGGGATAGAAGGGTCTCCACATGCCATATGGTTGCAACATGAGGGACAGGGTTTGAGTTCATTGACGACTGCCGAGGTTAGGATGGTCCATTAATGTCATGGAAAACAATAAGCAAGTAGGGGGCATAAAAGGCACATTAGAAACCATAGCACTTTAATGAACCAAAAAAGTAAAAAATAAAACACTCATCACATATAATCATACTCACATTTGCAACTACAGAGACTATTGAGAGCAGCTGTACCCACAAGCGTGATCATAACTTCTTATGTGTATTCGTACGAGTAGTCATGTTCTCGATCCAATGACAAAGAGTGGGAAGGAGAGCAAATGAGGTGAAAAAGAGAGGAAAAGATACAAAAAGAGAGGGATGAGAAAATATTCAGAAAGAGGGAGGGAAATGCGGAAAAGAGAGTACAACATATGTGGAAAAGAGAAGGTGTTACGAGAATTATATTTTTGATATATCTTGCTTTGGACATTATTATTTTAGTCAAGTGTGACTATGGCAAAGTACTCCATAGGAGCGCACCGGACGTGGCGGAGGTCCTAGTGGATACTTTGTGTGGTTAGTTGGGGACACCTAACTAGCTTGTGTTTTGACATGCTAGATGGTCGGTATTGTGGGTGATTCCATCTTAATACTGATGTCACTAGTGTTATTGGTGTTGTGCTTGATTATTGTGCTTTGAGCACGGTTATGTTGGGATCGGTTGATTCAGTGATTCGTTCAATCGATTGTTAATAACTAATGTAATTGGCGGCTTGAGTACAGGTGATGGAACTCATAGCAAGGATTAGAGTTAGTGCGAGGGTACTGATTGAGGTGTCGCACAGTGCATTATATATGGCCATGGGCCAATTTTGTATTTGTTTTATTATTGCAAGTTTGAGCAATATATTTTGTAGTGGACATAATTCATTTTTGGGCCCTAAGATGGCTATGTAAAACAAATCCCTCATTTTGGAAGAGAGGGATAATATTGGCTCCTTGGTGCTTTTTATGAAAGATCATAAATACTTTAGATGAGGAAGTGTGAGCCACTCATCTAGGGGGGGAGATTGTATCCAATCGATTGTCGTTTTCGTGGTGTGATTGTGTTCTTCTTCTCCAATTGACTAAATGGTGACTTTGTGTGTGGAAGAAATACCCTTTTTGGTTTCAGCGGTATCAGAGCCTAGGTTATGCTCTTGTGAAAGAATAAGGCTACCTCGTTGCTCGTGTGAAAAGTTAATGAGAAGAGAGAAAGCCCTTGGAAAGAAAGAAAGAAAGAAAGAATTTTGAGGCTTTTACAATAGTGATCTTGTTGCGAAACGGAACTGGCCTATAGCACTACAGTGATAGAGGAGCTGCCATGGCAAATTGCACAGTCCATTGCTTTTCACTTTTCGGAGGAGTCGTTGGGTCACCGCCTCGTGTGCGCAGCCAGAGGACCAAAGGACTCTACTACCCTTTGGGACTTGGGATGCACTGCACTATAGTGAGTAGCTCGGCGCCGTGCACCCATCTGCAATTCCATGCACCTACCTGCAGACCTAAGCAAAACTGCGGCCCTCGGGGATCGACTCATTAAGCCAACCTCTGCCCACTATAGATGCTCCTAGAGTCTCTCTTTCTCCCTCTGCATGTGCCTCATTGTAGCCTCGATGTCTGTGAATCTATATGCTACCCGCGCGCGCTGTGCAGCCTCCTTTGGAAACCTTGGGACTCAGGAGTCTCTTACTCTGCGCACGCCATTTATAGAGAGTGCAGACCTATAGCTAGTGGTCGTCGGCTCACCAAGGAAATCTCTACTACTTGTAGTGTAGCAGTGCCTAGGAGGTCACGCCAAGTGAAATCACTATTTGCAGGTGTCAGGACCAACAGCCCGCTACCCTTGGCTCACCTCCAAGCTTCGGACTGCGTGCCCATTTGCAAGACATCAAAGCAGCCTTGGCCCTCTGCCATCCCAAAACATCAAAGCAATCCCAAAACATCAAAGCAGTCTTGGCCCTCTGCCATCTCGACTAGAAATTCGCATACAGAGGCATTGGGCAGATCCCATTGTGCTGCGCTGCCACCATCCTATCCAAGGTCCTGTAGCATACAGCTCCTGGTCGGCTTAGGGACTCTCTCTTATTGTAGCACACAAATAGTTAGCAACCTCAAGAGTACCATTTATTAAGTCAAAGGAAATCCTTTGACTTCATACAAAGGGACCCTAAGGTTCAAAAGGCCCTTTAAAAGAATTTAATAATTAAAAAGAAGAAGAAGAGTAAAACGTTCTAAAGTTTAAAAAAAAAAGAAAGAAAGAAAGACGTTTTCCCTCTCTTTAGCGATCTACAACACAAAGTACAAGTCCGTTCCATCGACCATAAAAGGCATATAAAAAAAGGAGAAGAAGAAAAAGGCAAAGCAAAATCTGAGAACCTCGAATCAAGAAGGTGATTAGAACCACAAATCACCGAGCAATTAATTGGAGATCGGTTGAGCACAAAGACGACTACGAGTGACATCATCGGTCACATATCTCCCACTCTAGTCCTTTCTACCTCCAATCGAAGAGCAAGATAAGTGGTTTCTTTTGCTTTATATTTCATACACTTAGTATCTTCTGCCGTCCATTTCTTATCATATACTCAAATCATACTTTTTCATCCGTTTAATTCTCATATACTTAGTATCCTTAGTTTTCTCCGCTTCGCTCTATTTGTATTTATCGCATTATCATACCGCATCAGCCACAGCCACCCATGCTCCAAGAGCAGTTAGATGCACTTCAGGCACAGTTGGCCAATGAGCATGAGCATAGGGAGAGATTGGAAAAGAAAATCAATGGTAAGAAAAGAAAGAGGCATTCATTTGACAAAGAGTCATCCGACGATGATCTTATTATCAGGATAGTCAAAGCCACACTGAGAGCACACAATTCAAGGAAGGAGAGTAAGATATGTAGAAAAGCTTTCTCATTTTAAAATTTTGATGGAAAGAAAGAAGCACGCACTATCTTGTCTTGGATCAGTTAGGTAGATGATTATTTTTCAGGGGATAAATTCTCTGAAAAAGACAAGATTAAATGTGTTGCAAATCATTTAGTAGAGAGTGTTGCACTTTGGTGGAACATCACTAGGCACAATAGAAGGCAACCAAAATCTTGGAAGTCTTTTCAAAAGCTCATCAAGAGAGATTTTCTTCCCTCACATTTCAAAGCAAAAGCTAGACAACAGTGGGATACTTTCAAGCAGTTTGATAAGGAAACGATCTCCACATATACTAATAGATTTTGGCAAATGTTGATCCAATTACAATCCTTAGAGAAAGTTAATGAGCGAGATCAACGCAAGAAGTATGTGGCAGGTAAGAAAAGATGTGGCTAAGTTTGTAGCCGAATGCATCACTTGCCAGAAGATCAATAATTTGTCTAAGTGACAAAACCCTATCCTATCCACTAACCATAGTTAGGGATTGGACTGTGGTTAGGGGGAAAAACCTCAATGAGGGAAAAGTGCCCCTAACCTACTTATTACAATACATTGGCCACTACCAAGAATATAGTAATATTTCTAACACCCCCTTGTAGTGCCAATGTGGTGTACAAGGTCGTGATCAATCACCAAAAGGAGATAAAGTTTAGGGCACTGCGAAATGCCTCAAACATCTCACGTGGAAGTGCTTTGGTGAAGATGTCTGCAACATTGTCATGTGTTGACACATAGATCATATTGATCTCGACTTCTCTCTGACATAATGATAATGAACCTCAATGTGCTTTGTGCGAGCATGAAACACAAGATTCTTTGCCACTACTATAGCACTCTAACTATCAGTTCTCATCAACTTTTCATCCAGAATTGAATGAACAAACTGAAGTTACAAATAGTACTATTCTGGATATGACAAGAGCTTATGTGGGAAGTCAACCAAAGACTTGGGACAAATACATTCATCTCTTACAGTCTGCTTATAATAACACTCCTCATTCTGCAACTGGAAGGCCCCTTTGAGATTATCTATGGGAAGGTTTTACCTATTCCTATCACACGATTGACCCATAGAGTGGAGGCAGCAGATGCATTTACCCATGACTATCAAAAAATTCTCAAAGAGGTTCGAGAAGCCATTGCAATCGTGTAAGAGAAGTACACAAAACAAGCTAATAAGAAACGGAAACACATGCTTTTTAAAGAAGGTGATTATGTACTTCTTCGAAAGATTGAAGAGTGTTGAGAAATGGCCAGTAATCAAAATGTCCCCACGTTTTTATGGACCATTCAAGGTGATTCAAAAAATCAATGATCTAGCTTACTGAAAATTGGAAAATACATAATGCTTTCCATATCAGCCTCTTAAAGCCCTTCAAAGGACCTTTACCTATTCATCCTGTCTATGAAGAGGCTCCATTGATTCATCCAAGAGATGATGCTCAGTGGATGCCTGAGTGGTTCTTTCGAACTTTTCCAAACCTCATTAGTTCCTATAATCAAACACGCAACTGAGGTCAGTTGTAATCCAAGCAAGAGGGATGTTACAGAAATTATATTTTCGATATATCTTGCTTTGGACATTATTATTTTAGTCAAGTGTGACTATGGCAAAGTACTCCATAGGAGTGCACCGGACGCGGCAGGGGTCCTAGTGGATACTTTGTGTGGTTAGTTGGGGACGCGTGACTAGCTTGTGTTTTGCCATGCTAGATGGTCAGTATTATGGGTGATTCGATCTTAATACTAATGTCGCTAGTGTTATTGGTGTTGTGCTTGATTATTGTGCTTTAAGTGCGGTTATGTTGGGATCGGTTGATTCGGTGATTCGTTCAATCGATTGTTAATAACTAATGTACCTGGTGGCTTGAGTACAGGTGATGGAACTCATAGCGAGGATTGGAGTTAGTGTGAGGGTACTGATCGAGGTGTCGCACAGCGCATTATATATGGCCATGGGCCAATTTTGTATTTGTTTTATTATTGCAAGTTTGAGCAATATATTTTGTAGTGGACATAATTCTTTTTTGGGCCCTAATATGGCTACGTAAAGCAAATCCCTCATTTTGGAAGAGAGGGATAAGTTTGGATCCTTGTTGCTTTTTATGAAAGATCATAAATACTCTATATGAGGAAGTGCGAGCCACTCATCTAGGGGGGGGTGATTGTACCCAGTCGGCTATCGTTTTTGTGGTGTGATTGTGTTCTTCTTCTCCAATTGATTAAGTGGTGACTTTGTGTGTGGAAGAAATACCCTTTTTGGTTTCAGAGGGAAAGATGTGGAAAATAGAAGGGAAAGAGAGGGAACAAAGAGAAAAGAGAGGCTCCAAGAGATGAAACGAAGGGAAAAGAGACGAGAAACACATGGAAAGATGTGGAAAGAGAGGAGAAAAGAGAGAGGATGAAGGGAAAAGAGAGAAAAAGATGAAGGAAAAAGAGAGACAAAAACATGTGGAAAGGAGGCAAAAAAGAGAGGGGAAAGGGGGGGGGAAAGAGAGAGAGAGAGAGAGGAGATAAAAGAGAGGGGATGAAGGGAAATGACAGCAAAAGATAGGGGATAAAGGGCAAACAAGGAAAAAGAGAAGGGAAAGAGAGCAAATGAGAGAAAAAGATATAAAGGAGAGGGGATGAAGGGAAAAGTGAGAAAAAGAGAAGAGAAAAGAGGGCAAATGATAGGGCAAGAGATAAAAGAAAGGGAATGAAGGAAAAAGAGAGGCAAAGATGCACAAAGAGAGGGGAACGAAGGGAAAAGAGAGGGAAAAGGAGCGGGAATTAAGGGAAAAGGGCAGAAATCAAGGGAAAAGATAGGGAACGAAGGCAATAGAGAGGTACCAAGAGAGGAGATAAAGGGGAAAATACAGGGAAATATGCTTTAATAAACCCACCAGTGCCTTGAAAGAAGTTGCAATGAAGAAAGCAATTCCTTGATAACCAATGTTGCAAGATGGGGAGCCAAGGGAAATGGGTCGTCATTGTTTTGTGAAGCACTAGGAGAGAACTCAACTTGGAGATGAGCCTCTCGCAATTTCTCACAACCTTCGGCACTGGGGAAGGAACTCAACTTGGTGATCAGCTCTAACACACTGAGAGCATGTGTTAGTGTGCTGGAGCTCACCACCATATTGAGTTCCCTATCCGCTGTCGAATGTTCTACTTGATTGAGCTCACCTCCATGTTGAGTTCCCTCTTCTAGTTCCTTGACAGAAGTTGTTATGAAAAAGGTTATTTCAATTACGAGGCACTCGTATTGTCCCCTGCATATGAGCAATTTCATGTCAAAATTGTAATAAAGTCCTACCTACAATAGCACTACGAGGTGCTCATATTGTCCCTTGCATACAAAGCACCATGTCAAAAGTGTAAAAATGTGCTAACAAGGGCAAAAAGTGACACCCAGTCCTACCACAGTGGTGGTGTTTGACAAGTGCTTGGAGAAGTGTCACAAAAAGAAAGTGCTAGCATCTTTGTATGTAATCTGTTTTGTTAAGTGTTTTCTTTTGGATCTAATTTATTTTGTTTCAATTTCAATGTAATACTATTATCTCAAAAATTGTCGGATGTAATTTCTTTTGTTTCAAGTTCAATGTAGTACCATTATCGCCAAAACTATTGTTGTTGTTCCTTCGGTAGTGAAAGTGGCTCTAAAGAAGAAAAAATGGCATATTTCTGCCCTCGTTTACATTTTACTGCAACCATAGGGATCATTACATAAGAAATTGTTGAAAAAACTATTGTTACTGTAGTGAACATGGTTCCAATAACCAGCACGGTGGTTTAGAACTATAATAACTCTAATAACCAATGCAGTGGTTGCAAGGAAACTATACTAAATTGCAAATTTCTACATTTTCCTTAGCTTGGAACTAAAATAGCTCCAAGAACGTGTGCGGTGGTTGAGAAATTGTTGCACTAGGAGGAGTATGACTAAAATATCTCCAAAATAACACTATTTTCCTTGGTTTAGAGCTAAAATAGCTCCAACATCGAGCATGGTGGTTGCGGATATGGACCTTGAGGGGTCCCCTTTAGGTATTGACATGCCACAGTGGTCTTCATGCCAACATGGTGGTCTCTCCATGCCAACATCATTGCTTAAACCAGCATGGTAGTCAGCAAACATGGCAAGGCAAACTGTGTGATGTATTCAGGCCAGAGGAAGAGCAATAGTCTTCGTGCTAATGAGTAAATGCATATAGTGCCATGTGTTGAGCTTTGTGCTATTGATCATTAGAATCATGATTAGGTCAGCTCAAACACCAATTAAGGCTAGAGGAGGTAGGCACTAGCAACAAAATGCATTTATGTTGGTTTAGGATTACCTGCAACCCCCACAAAATATAACCTTTAGTAAATCCCAAACAACCACCGCACTTGTTTCAGTAAATCCCAATCAATCTTCTCTCCAAGCAAGGGAAAATGTAAATTCCAAATAGTATACTAATCCCAAACAACCACCGAGCTTGTTTTAGTGACAATGATTGTGCATGAGGGACCATCTAATTCATAGGTTCAAATTAGCATTCAGTCAGAATTAGACTGTAATAACAATGACTGTGCATGAGGGACCATCTAATTCATAGGCTCGGATTAGCATTGAGTCGGAATCAAACTATAATAACAATGACTTTGCATCTAGTTCACAAGCTTAGATTTGCATTCAGTCGGTATATCAGGCTATAATAACAATAGTTTAGAATGAGAACTAGCATTAAGCTGAGACTGTAAGAACATATCACATGGTTAGAATTACCATCTAATCACACTTCATGAGTGAAGAAGTCATAAGAAAATAGAACCTTCGAATCCAACTAAATGCAACATTTTCAAATTATTGCTTTAAAACTGAAGTTATATAGAAAAGCCAAATGTATAGTTAGTCCCTAAAGTTATATACCCAAGTAGTATACAACCAAGTTTTACTCTTCTACATTTTAAAAAGATACCACCATTGTATCTAAGTATGGACAAATACAAAGACAATTTACTTTTTTTTTTTGTCAAAGAAGACAATTTACTACTTAACTCAAGTTTTATTGAAAAGACGATTGTATTAGAGGGGTGGTCAGCCCCTAAAAAAGTATCGAGTAATATATATCCAAGATTTCAAGAGATTAAGTTCAAGATCTGTGAAGGACTTTATATTTACACAAGGATTCCAGGACATAGGCTCAACACCTTGCACAATGGGAGCCTTCAGTAACATACGTTGCAAACTGTGGGTTCTTATAGTATTGAAGGCCTTCCCACAATTCCTCATGCAATATGACCATCTTGTGAATGACACCCTTGGGAACTCTATGTTCCTCCTCCAAGTGATCAATCTCATCTACGACAATCTTGGGTTGTCGAGGAACCCCTTGCAAAATGGCTTCATCAAGCTCAAGACAAGGGGCAGGAAAAATGACATTGCCTCTATGGCTTTCCATCTCTATTCCTCTGCTGTTCCTTCTCTCGAGACCTGTTGGGTTTTTAAACTAGTTTTCTCTTCTGCTATCCAAGATGTAATCGTACACGTACGTATTCTAATCTGTCAAATCAAACTGTCTTGACATGCTCAACAATGTAATCCAGTGAGATCTTTGCCATCTTTGAAGACCCGTGTACCGATACATTCCCCACACATTACATTGATGAATATGACAAGTTAGTTGTATGATAGTTAAGACTAGAGGAGGTAGGCACTGACAATGAAATGCATTTTTGTTGGTTTAGGATTAACTACAACCCCCACAAAATATAAACTTTAGATTCCCCACACATTACATTGATAAATATGATAGGTTAGTTGTATGATAGTTAAGGCTAGAGGAGGTAGGCACTAGCAACGAAATGCATTTTTGTTGGTTTAGGATTAACTACAGCCCCCACAAAATATAAACTTTAGTAAATACCAAACAACCACCGTGCTTGTTTCAGTAAATCCCAAATAGTATACTAATCCCAAACAACCACCGAGCTTGTTTTAGTGACAATGACAGTGCATGAGGGACCGACTAATTCATAGGTTCAATTTAGCATTCAGTCAGAATCAGACTGTAATAACAATGATTGTGCATGAGGGACCATTTAATTCATAGGCTCAGATTAGCATTGAGGCGGAATCAAATTGTAATAACAATGACCTTGCATGGGGGACCATTCAGTTTACAAGCTTAGATTAGCATTCAGTCGATTTATTAGGCTATAATAACAATAGTTTAGAATGAGAACTATTGTTATTACAGCTTGCTGAACTGACTCAATGCTAATCTGATGTCCTGTTTTGATCTTTCCTTTCTTCAATTGACTATAATAACAATGGCTTTGCATGAGGGGCCATCTAGTTCATAGGCCATCCAGATTAGCATTGAGTCAGAATCAAACTATAATAACAATGACATTTCATGAGGGACCATCTAACTTGCACACTCAGATTAGCATTAAGCTGGAGATAGACTATAAGAACATATCAAACTGTTATAATTTTTTGATGACCAAGAAATTCTCCCATGGCAACCATCTAATCACATGTCATGGCTAGACAATGATGTATATGACCACCTACATGCTAGATTGGGCTACCAGCAAAGCTGGGTGTATGTGCCACTGCTCCTCTCCCCTCATCCCATTGAATTATTATGATCTTGGGTCTGATGACCAAGAAATTTTTCCATGGCAACCATCTAATCGCATGTCATGGCTAAGCGATGGTGTATATGACTGCCTATGGACTACTAGCAAAGCTAGGTGTATGTGCCACTGCTCGTCCCCCCTCATCCTATTGAATTATCATGATCTTGGCTCCGATGACCAAGAAATTCTAGCATGGCAACCATCTAATCACACGTCATGGCTAGACAATGATGTAGATGACTGCTTACGCTAGGCTGGGCTACCAGCAAAATCTAGTTGTTGGATTGTGTGCTCTTAGCAGCGACAGACACCCAGAGTCACACAATTGACACAAGAAATGAAGGGGGAAAGAGTGGGAGGGCAGCAAGTCTAGCTATATAAAGGCCTTAAGAGCAGAGAAATAATTCAGTGCACGCAGGAAAATTTCTCTCCTACCCCCTTCCACGCTCTCTCCAAGCCCCCTTCTACCCCTATGATGGATCTTCTACTGCAACCTCGATGCCCCTTCATAATGCTACCCAAGTCATGGGATCCATTGTTTGCCTTGGCTCTCCATCCTACAACACTCCACCAGCCATAGCCATGACCAAGGGAGTTGCAAGATGGGGAGCCAAGGGAAACGGGTTGTCGTTGTTCCATCAGGCACTAGCAGAGAACTCACCTTGCTGATGAGACTCTTGTAGTTGAGCACAATCTTCGGCACTAGGGAAGGAGAACTCAACTTGGTGATAAGATGTAACACACTGAGAGCATGCGTCAGTGTGCTGCTGGAGCTCACCACCAGATTGAGTTCCTTGTCCACTATTGAATGTTGTGCTCGATTGATCTCACCGCCAAGTTGAGTTCTCTCTGCCAATGCCTTGAAAGAAGCAACTCCTTGATAATCCTGCCAATGCCTTGAAAGAAGTTGCTATGAGGAAGGCAATTCCTTAAAAGAATTGAAAGAAAAACCTCATGACCAACCATGTTGCAGGATGGGGAGCCAAGGGAAATGGGTTGTCGTTGTTCCGTGAGGCACTAGGGGAGAACTCAACTTGGTATTGAGCCTCTCGTAAATGTGCACAACCTTTGGCACTAGGGAAGGAACTCAACTTGGTGATCAGCTCTAACACATTGAGAGCATGTGTTAGTGTGTTGGAGCCCACCACCATATTGAGTTCCTTGTTTGCTATCGAATGTTGTGCTCGATTGAGCTCACCTCCAAGTTGAGCTCCCTCTTCCACTGCCTTGAAAGAAGTTGCTATGAGAAAGGTTATTTCAATTACGAGGTACTCGTATTATCCCCTACATACGAGGAGCTCCAAGTCAAAATTGCAATAAATGCCTACCTACGATAGCACTACGAGGTGCTCGTATTGTCCCCTACATACAAGGCACCAGGTCAAAAGTGTAAGAAAGTGCTAACAAGGTCAAAAAGTGACACCTAGTCTTGCCACACTGGTGGTGTTGACAAGTGCTAAAAGAAGTGTCACAAAAACAAAGTGCTAGCATCTTTGTATGTAATCTCTTTTGTTAAATGCTTACTTCGGATGTATTTTATTTTGTTTCAATTTCGATGTAATACTATTACCAAAAACTATCGGATGTAATTTCTTTTGTTTTAATTTCAATGTAGTACCATTATTGCCAAACTATTGTTGCTATTACTTCGGTAGTGAAAGTGGCTCTAAAGAAGAACAAATGGCATATTTTTGCCCTCGTCGTTTATATTTTACTGCAACCATAGGGATTGTTGCACAAGAAATTGTTGAAAAAACTATTCTTACTGTAGTGAAAATGGTTCCAATAACCAGCACGGTGGTTTAGAACTATGATAACTCCAATAACTAGTGCGGTGGTTGCAAGGAAACGATACTAAATTGCAAATGTCTACATTTTTCTTAGTTTGGAACTAAAATAAATCCAAGAACATGTGCGGTGATTGAGAAATTGTTGCACAAGGAGTAATACGACTAAAATACTATTTTCCTTGATTTAAAAATAAAATAGATCCAACATCTAGTGCGTGATTGTAGATATGGACCTTGTGGGGTCCCATTAGAGATCTACATGTGTCTACATGCCAACATCATTGCTTGAACCAGCACGGTGGTCAGTGCAACAAAAGATTATGTTGCGCAGCAATAGATAGCAAAGCTACGTAATGATAGGTGGCAAGGCAAAAGTCTTGTGTTGTAGTTAGACCAACGTGGTTGTGCTCAAACGAGCACAGTGGTCAATGCAGCAAAAGATTGTGTTGCACAGTGATAGATGGCAAAGCTGCGTAAGCAAACATGGCAAGGCAAAGGATGTGTGATGTAGTCAGAGTAACAGTCTCTGTGCTCGAGTAAATGCATATAGTGCCATGTGTCGAGCTCTGCTCTATTGACCATGATAAGATTGGGTCTCATTACTACGCCAATGCGCATTCATGACGTCGGGAAAATTTTCGACGAGAGTGTGGGTCCACATAAAATTCAAATGTTCACCTAGAAGTGCACCGCATTGCGGTCCCAAAATGGCCCCGAAAATAGTTTTGCAATTGGTTACACCCAAGCAAACGTTGACCCAAGAAGCAAATGATGGATTATTCGTATGAATACAAGCTATAAATGAAGGTTTAGTTTGTTTATACTGCTTGTCTAAAATTGGGTAATTCGGTTACTCTGTTTTAAATAAGAAAAAATATGTATTTGCCCCGTTTCTTCGATGCAACTTAGATGATGGATGTAATTTTTTAGAGGCACAAATTCACATGTCCACATGATGTCCGATTATGAGACTATCATGCAAGAGTTGCAATCAACACCCTTGTACGATGGTGCTCGAATGTCAAAACTTTGGGCTTGCCTATCAATCTTACATTTGCAAGAAACATATGGTTAGTTAGACATGAGGGTCTCCGCATTTAGGTTAGTGCATTCAAACATATTGAATGTTTTGATCTTATTTTAATAATTATTAGTATCACATTCTTAATGCTCCTTGCATATGTGAATTGTAATAGATTGCTCCAAAAGATGGTGATTGACCTAAATACCATGTCTGCATCAAGCGATGAAGAAAAAAAGATATTGACAAGCATTGGAATGGATTATAACACTATCCATGCTTGTCCTAATGATTGTATTCTCTTTTATCATGTGCTTGAAGATTTGTTAATTGTCCACAAATGTGAGGCACTGTGTTATAGGTAGGACTTGCAAGGTGAGACCATCCTAGTAAAAGTCATGAGATAGTTTCTAATCATCACGAGAATATACCATATGTTCAAAGGCAAGTCCATTGCAAAGTGGTCCACTAATGATACTTTTCAGGCTCCTCCAGATTGTGTTGCTTAGAAGCACACTTAACAGTAGCGGAGCCACTTAACTTACACCTTGGGCTTGCGATGGACAATGTGAATCCTTTTGGGTTTAATGGGGATGTGAATACTTTTGGGTTTAATGGGGACAATGCACGACTTTGTAGGATATGGGGAGTGCTCAGTGTGTAATAAAATTTTTATGCATGCAGGTCTTCAAAAAAGTGGGTACCATGCTTGCCCTATTTATGGTGATCATATGGATGCACGACACTCCAAACATCTAAGGAAGGTGGTTTATGGAGGTGATACATGATGTCGTATTTGTGATGATCGTATGGATGCATGATACTCCAAACATCTAAGGAAGGTGATTTACAAAGGTCATACACAATACCTTCTACTTAGCCATCCTACACCTCTAGGTCAACTTAGTCATAAACCAACTTCCTTAATGGCAAGTGATTGGCACAATGCTTGGATAGCGATTGGAGAGGATCCTCCACCAATAACGAAGAGGCATTCGATCTTTGATGAGCTTCCTTATTGGGTCAGTTACAAATCAATCATCTCTTAGATCCCATGATATCTTTAAGAACATGGGAGCTTCTATTTGGGCACATTTGGTTATGTTCATCATTCTTTTGATTTGGTATTCCAATAACACATTGCTTTTGCTTTTGGTACATGAAAGGGAAAGTAAGTGCTCATTTCACAACATGTGCATAACATATGGCATAGGACTCGGAATCAACTCAAACATTTCTTTATTGATACTTCATAGAAGTCCCACTCATATAACATGTGTATTGAAACTTCATATAAGTCTCACTCATATAACATGTGTATTGATACTTCACCCACTCATACAACATGTGTATAAAATATGACATATAGCTTAATAGACATTTCTTTATTGATACTTTATAGAAGTCCCACACATACAATGTACTCAAGTTCTAGATAATCTAGCATCCCATTTCTATTGCGCTCTGCCCCCCTCGAACTCAGCCGCCTCATTGTTCAACTGAACATGGAGGTCCAATTCTTTAGTATCTCCACTTTGAACAATGAGGTCCGATTCTCTGGCATCTCCATTTCAAAGTACAAGTAGATGTTGTGAAGGATCCAATAAGTTACTATAATCTTTGGTAGGAAGTTCACGTGTGTGGCCTTAGCCCACTAACGAAATAATTGAGAAACGGTTAGGTAGGTTTTTAGTCTTTCGAAAGCCCTTTCCACCACAATCCTGGTCAAGGGGTGGATGAAGCTGCAGTCCCCTAGCCTTTGACTAACTGGTGCTGGGAGGGGAATCACACCTTACAAGAGAGGGCAGGGAGATGTATCATCCATCCCCAAGTATGTAATCTCATATTTCAACATCTCCGTCAAGGGCCACAATCGCATAGAATTTAATGATTACCATACGATTTCATGCTGTTCCTTCATGGAAGTTGCCATTCGCACACTCTCACATCTGCATCAGTCCTTGACCTTCGCTGGCAACTGGAAGATGACTCACGCGTCATTTTTTACCTTGGAAGATGGCGATGAATCTGATATGTCGAGTAGAAGATCGCCTTCCGATCGCTTTCTTCAAGCTCTCGTAGGCCCCCAAGGATCGTGAAAGGACTGCAGTCGCCTTGTCTTGCAAGTAAACGCTACTGCTGTCCTTTCAGTAAGATCATCAACAAACATAGGACCATTTAAATTTTGGCAACTCATTGACATTTTCTCATAGATGGACGGGCGATGGAGCAAATAGGCCGGGTTATTGAAGAATATACATCAGTCGCTCAGGCTTTCCCACTCCTCTCCTGGGCTGGACACTTACCTGCAAAATTGAGTTTCATGTAGAGAATCAGCAACCAAACTGAAGAATCCGGAAAAGAAACCCACACAGGACACTTAGACGTAATGAAGTCATCCGGAGAGAACGAAGGCATGCAAGAAAGAGGCAGCACCATCGTGCCCTTGAAGGACACTGGTTTATGGCACAGAGGCTGTGACCACCAAGGACGAAGAGCCAAGGTGAAGATCTAGCATAAACCAATCTCTCGAGGTCCTCAAAGGAGGGCCAAAAAACAGATACACCGCGCCGAGTGCTTTTCAACTGGCAGCTCTGATCGAACTCTACGCTGAATATATATCAAGCTCGAGAATCTTGGTCAGGATTTTCGGCGTGTTCGAATACTTGCATGCGAAGTAGTTTCGCAGAAGAAAGATGTAAGCTGAAGACATGGATGAGTAGTATGTAGGCTGCGAGCAATTTACTTGGCAATGCATCCACAGCGCTGGGATCTGGCTTTCGCCGGCAAGTCCTTAGAGTTCTTTCAGCAAAAGTGCGTGCCCTGTACAAACATACATTCGAATACATGACCGGCATAAGCGTGGAGAGAAACCGTAGAAATGCTAATATAGATATTTTTTGAACACCTTATGTTAATCAATATGACAGTTTGGCCGAGTGGTCTAAGGCGCTGGATTTAGGCTCCAGTCCGAAAGGGCGTGGGTTCAAATCCCACAGCTGTCATTCTGGTTTTTGTCGATGTCTCTCACTCCTGATATCTAGGAATTGTTTCCTCGTTTTTGGGATTGAAATCAACCTTTAATCAAAAGTGATGTCAATTTTTGGGATTGTCTTTCACCACTATGTCAAAATTGTCTCAACTAGGTTGCGGTCATAGGCACCTTTCCATGGCGGAGCAACTTTCTAGTAACTCGAAATTGAACTTGAATCTTAACTTTTTATCAACTCTTCTTAAAGGAAAAAGGAGAATGAGTAAAAATGTGGACATGAGACATGACGCAGGGTCCTAACGGACCCGATCCTCCCTGCAAATGTTAGGGGTGGTGATTTTTTATTGACTTGGCCATATTGCTTGTCCATCTTGGGAGTTGAAGCCCAACAAATACATGAATAAGGCGACTCACAAGAGCTCATAACTTATCCTCGTTGCAATATTGTCACATGGACTACAATCATATGAATAAAGGTGTCCATATCTTTCGATCTTACATCTAGCTTGATTTCCTTGCTCCCTCGCATCGAAAACATGCATCAAAAGAGAGGAATGTTGTAAGAATTCAGATTGAAAAGAAGCAATTTTGAATGGACCAGTAATTCAAAATATTTGTATGATAATATATAATATATAATTATTATAACCACACATAGTGTGGGCGGGGAGGTGACGTGCTTCCTTCCTCAAAGAGTTATAATCCGAGGGAACAGGCCCTTCCCCGTGCGTCGAGAATATAAGCACCAATAATATAAACGCCAAGAATTTTAGCACGGAGAATAAGTCTCGCGAATAGATAAGGTGTTGGCATATTACCTGAGTGTCAATAGTTGTAATTGTAGTCGAACATGGTAAGTCCACTGCAAGTTCCCTTCCTCCTATCTCTTTGTTGAGCTTTGAGCTCGAGTTTCCTCCACCAGCCCATCAATGAAACTTGCAGGCTTTGAATCCGTTTGCCGCGTCCGGATTGATGGAACACTAGATATCTGTGTCCACCCAATGATGGAATTAAAAGGCATAAAGTTCTTCCAAGAGCAAAGGATAATCTAGAAAAAAAGCAAGGATAATCTGTGTCAAATTCTTTTTGAACAGAATGCGATTTCAGAGGGGTGTACGCCTTTTGTTCTCGAGGATCTTGCTCAACCCATGATTTCATAGGCCTTGACTCTTAAGCACCACTCTTCCCTTTCCTAGCTTCTTCTCTTGATCACTCGTCGCTCCCTTCCCCGCCAAGGCATTCTATTGCACTGTGGATTTGTAAGCCTCCAAGAAGGCATCGTGCGGTGGTTAGTAGATCGTCAAGCCTCTAAACAACCATATGCAATATCAAGATTAGAATGGGCCCTTTAGAACACCTCTGTAGCTACTAATTTTTTCGACTCTCCTCCCTATGACAATTGCATCTAAGTGGATTCCACTTGTGAACTTAAAGGAAATTTTCATTCTCTAATTTGTTCGAGTACGGGAGCATAGTGAAAACAAGTTCTTATATGTACAATAAGCAGCTATGAATCCTAGAAGATGTAGGACCTTCCAACGTAAAAACATTGTGGGGCCATTTAATTTCTTTTGGCAGCTCAGCTTGGCCTTTCCTGCTTCTTTATATATTTACATGGCCTCTCTACTTGTTGCTGCTCTTAGCCATTGAAGTGCTAGAATTTGGAGACCTGCAGGCCAAGGAGAACATTGATCGCAACTCTATGACAATCTATTAATCCATGCCAATGATCCATTGCAAGGTTGGCCACAAAATCTCAATGATCCAATGTCAATCGCTTGCACCTTGGAGAGATTAGTGACAGGAGGGGAAGAGATAAAGCCTGGAGAAACTATTAACTCCTCATTAACTCGATAGAGTCTCTACTCAAGGTGAACTCCCAGGTCTACACGTAACTCAGTGGATGCCGCCCTGACAAAAAGCGATAGCACCTTGCCCATAGGTTGATTTGATTGATGCAATTTTAGAGTAATCACTTAGTTCTCTAAACATAGTTTTAAGTTGATCGCAATTACCAGAGATCCGCTTCTCCGACCAGGATTACAGAAGTATTTTTAGCACCTATTTTTTAATAGGCCTGTAGTCGAGGACCCAAGCAAGACAGACGATTTGGGAAGTAATGGAGTGGACGCTTGAAAACGCTCCTTGAATTGTTATCAAAGTGGATGATGCATAAAGAGTGTGCAGGCAAGAGAAGGTTAGGTTTAGGAAAATTCAAGAGGATTGATGGCATACATATCCACCAAAGTGCTACCAACGAAAGGATCTCTTTCCAACCCCTTCTTGGCAATATTTGTGTGTACTTGACAAACTAGTTTAATGGAAACCCAATCATTAGATTTTGAAAGGGGTACAAACCTCTGAGCCAAGATCATTTGGTTCCAAAGTTCTCGCCATTGTTCAAAATGGGACCCATGCGGTTCTTCCACAAATTCAATGTATTCCTTCCTATTAGCGAAGGTGTTGTAAATGCTCCAAAAAATGCCTATTGCCACAATGGCACCGGTGGCTTTGGCAATCATGCAATCCTTATTCTTATCACCCTTCCCATTGCTCCATTGTTCGGTCCAACACTTTTTCCTGAGGACATTCTAACAGCTACCAAGTTCTACATTGATGATGTGTATACAGAATTTCAAGCAAGATGTCAAAGGGATCTGCAAAGATATACACAATGCAAAAGCTATTGAGAGAAAGATTTAAGTAGCTCTATGGAGGGTGCACTAAGATTTGAGCTTACGAAGCTCCGATTTTGCTAGGGGACAAGGATTTAGCATCCACTTCTTTGATTTTTGGCGATTGATGAAGAACTTTTGGGTAGACTCCGGCACCTTTCCATACACCATCTCTTCATTTTGTTGTCCTTGATAGACCATCTCTTTCCCCCAAATCCCGAAAGCATTCTCCAAGTCATACTATTCGTATAATCATTGCTCAGTTAGTTCTTGCGATGACTAGCTTCTATGAGGATCGAACGGTCACTCGAACACTTCTCCAGTTTGCCATCGATATCATCAAGGCAGTTGAATACCATTCTGCAATTAGAGCTATGCCTCAAGTGCAATCGATGGTGACCGGGTGACCCCAAATTTCTAGACATACACCCAAATAATCTCTTGTAGAATTGTCATTCACTGAGGTTAATAGAATCAATAGATCATTGCAACACCACAACAGCAAGAAGTGATATAAGAATTTGCATTAACAATCAACTGATTCAATCGGCACTAAAAGAGGAAACAGAAGCTCGTGGTAAACTCATTTACTTACGTAGATTTTGCATTAAGGCACTTTGTAATACAGACACCCAAGAAATATTGAGTTGGGACTTTTAGAGCACACTAGCTTAAACACATGCTATATAAATGGAGGTGTAGCTATTTGCGAGCATCCAAGTGACAGTTACTTTCAATCCGACATGTTGTTCAGCTTCGTCTCACACCCAAGCACGTAATAGATTATCTTAATCCTCAATGTCTTTCCCAATCTCAACTTTGTCTTACTAGCTTGGAAGTTGGTTGTACTCGTGAGCTTTTTCATAATTGACCACAACTATGCGTGGAATGAGTGGTAGTTTTATATCACTATATAGGTGAGATATCGCCAATGCAACAAAATCGAAAAGCAAACAAAAAATCAAGATAACAAGTCCTCCAAGTTTATCGTGCCAACATAAAGCAAAAAATCAAGATGATTCTCACCATTAGATTTTCAAGAAGATCAATGTCAACAGATTATGACACATGGTTACATGGGAGCTTAGAAAATGAAAACTTCCCTCTAGGCTGTCTACCATAAACATGAGGCTTTTCACTCAAAAAATGCAAAATTGTCTCAAACACGGGGCTAAAAACGTTTTCAAAATGGCTGGGAGGGTAGAGAAGTGAGTGGCAAAAGGAGAATAACAAAGGGGAGGGTTGTTTGGAGGAGGAGAAGTTGGATAAGAAGAGTGTAGGAGGCAAATAGGGAGGGAGCAAGAGGTGGAGTGTAGGGAGGTAGGAGATGGCATGAAGTATAACGCGAGAGGAGAAGGCATCTAAATATCTCATCGTTGTTTAACTTAATATTTCTTAGAGGTAGTGCTATATTGGAGGATCGGAACTCCTTTTGTGAATTTCCAAAAAGTCAAATTGTATGTTTCAAAAATGGCCATTTATGGAGATTATGTTACAAAATTTGCCTTTTGATATCCCCACTCTTTCTCTTTTGCAATGAAAAGTGCTTGCATTACTAGTATACTAGGACGCACTGCCCACACATGCGTGCACTTTTGTTCCTCATATTTGTTTTGACCCATAATTAAGCTAAGCTTGTGCATGACTAGTCTATTCCAAGCATGGGTTAAGCTTTTACACCTATCTCTAAGAGGCTTTTATTTTTGGTTTTGAATTTACATTAGATGTTGAGGGACGAGGGGACAAGGGTGCACATTTCTTCCCCCAAAGGTTTAGGAAACTAATGAACCCACATCTTTAATTCCACATAGTGCTATAATATACCTATAGGAAACCATACAATTTGTAAATGGCCTCATCCCCTCCCAAATTGAGTAACCCCTACCATCCCCTGCCTCTTTAATGCCCCTCTTTCCCTCCAGTATTCCCTCTTTCCACTAATTTTCAAACATCCCCTCCCCCCTTTATTCCTCCTCCCCTTAGTTTAGTCATGCATTTGCCCACTTCCTTTTCACCCATGTTTTCTCCACTAGTTATCTCCTTTTCACCCATGTTTTCTCCACACGAGTGCGTACAAAGAAGTAGTCATATTTGTCTTTTGTTAGCAGCCATGTTTGTCTTCTTTTGACTTGGGAGTCCTCAATTGCATTTTGCTACATCTACATTTAAAAGTCATACCCCTATGCAAAATAATATGCATTTAGATCATCTTCTACCAAGATGCTTTACCTCATCTCTCCATCAAATATGCCCCCATCGTAAGTCTTACTTCATCACTCCTACCATTGTTAGTCTTCTATGGTTTTGTATATTTCTTGCTAGAGAGCATTCCCCTCGATCATTTCATCTTTTGCTTAAATTTAGTGTAGATTTTTGGAAGGTTTTGCAAACTTTCTTCCATTGTTGTTGTTATTAGTTTTTCTTGCTTTTCGGAAGGTTTCATTGCAAACTTGCTTCCATTGTTGTTGTTGATTTTTCCTGCTTTTAAGCATAAACCTTTATGTTGTTGTTTTGCATATGGTTTTGCTAGTATTCTTTGCTTGTATGGTTTGTGTGTGTGTTGCATACACCATGTTTCGAAGAGATTGGGTGATGTTCACATATTATATGTGGGTCTCTCCAAGGTTACATGAGTCACATACCAAAAACTTCCTTTTTAACATGATAACATCAGACATGCTAGAGTGCAAGCGTGAGAATCCTTGAGTTCATTATGTTCTATATTCTGAGGGAGAGGGCCTTAGTAAATATTTTATAGCTATAGTTAAGCATGGTGAGAGACTTCCAATTTCTCAATTCATCATTAGACCCCTCCTTAGGAATGAGTTTTATAATTCCCCCATTTATGTGAGCAGGGAGAAAAGAGGAGTTGAGGCTTTCATTCCACACCTGAAGTAAGAAAGGGCCAACAACCTCCCAAAAAGCTTTATAGAATTCTTGAGGGAGTCCATCCTCACCAAGTGTTTTGCCATCTTCTATGGCATATACTACTTTCTTAAGCTCATCTAGTGAGAGAGCTTTCTCAAGATATGCATTCTCAAACATTTGAACCGTATGATCTCTAGCCTCTTGGTAGATCCTCCTAACTTGTTGAATAGCAACATTAGGAGACATGGAAGTCGAAAGTAGATTTTGAAAATGTTGCTAGATCAATTGGATATTATCTTCTGCATTGGCAACTGGAAGAATTATCCCCCCTCTCCAAAACATGAATCTCTTCATTCACAATCTTCCTTGTTATTAGTTTAAATGTTTCTTTTGTGGGTCTATCAATTCTTCCAGCCCACCATTCTCTAAGATAGACTTTGTACTCATTTAGTTTGAGTTGTTCTCGATGTCTCAGATCCCTCCTAGATTCCATAAGATCTTCTTAAACATCAGAGTTTCCAAGTCTTGAATTTTTTCCCAAGGTACTGATGTACTCTTTTAATCTGTCCATCCTTTGAGATCTGATTTCAGCTCTGTCTATCCTGGCGTGTATCAAAATATTTTGTGGATTTTCAACTGTCACCTACCAAGACATAGTTGCAGGTCTGTCCTCTACAAAACTTGCAAGCCATGTTTTGGTTATAACTTCTTGAATGGTCTTAAGAGTAAATAGTTTAGGATCAAATTTAAACCAATAAGGAGACATTTTGCCCATCCCAAAGTCACAAGAAAGGGATACATGCTTGTGATGGGTTAAGGGTTGGTAATTGGAGACCAATCACAATACTCAATACCTCATATAAAATCATTGCAAAGGCCTTGGTAAGTCAAGTTGCAGAATCTACTAGATAAAGAGAAAAATGGGTTAATAAATGGTTGTGACATTATGGAGAATATCTTGAATGTGTCATCTATTTTGGAATATGCATGCTCGTTGGGGCAAAAGTGCATTCTTTTTTGCTTTGACTACGATAAGGGTTATGATCACATTGGCTAAGAGTTCATCAAACCAGTTCTAGAGTACGTTGATTTCAGTTTTGGCCTGGTAAAAATGATACATATGATGTTTGGTAATGCTTCAGCCATATTGTGTTTGAATGGGAGTGTGGATGGCAGTTTCTAATTGTATAAATCAATAAGACTGGGGTGCCCATTGGCCCCTTTTCTTTTTGCCATTTGCACCATGCATCTAACTAGTTCGATCAAGGAGAATTTGACTCAAGCCAAGTTCAAAGGAGTAATATTGCCTTCTGGCAAGCAGTTTACCACACAAATGTTTGCAGATGACTTAATCACCTTTGCACAATCCAGATGAATCTAAGGAGAATATTGACCAGTTATTTAATGTAATTAAATGCCTCTATGAAGCTTCAAGCTCAATGTACAAGTTCAATAAGTCTTTTGTTTTAAGAGTCTCTTTGAATGCCTTACCCGAGTGGGTTGTAGCCCTGCCAGTCAAGTGGGTTCACAGAAGTGAAATTGTATGTTAGTTGGGATCCCCTCTTGGGCTTGTTCTTACTCTCCGATAGAGATGTGATCCGTTCAAAGGGGTAATTTTAAAAAAATATCAGATTTGGTGTGGCCTCTCCTTGAGTTGGAATGCTAAAGCACTAATTTTAAAGCACATCCTCACCCCCACAACGACATATGTGGCCTTGATCTGGCATTTTACTACCTATCACTGACAGAAAACAAAGAAACTTTTAAGATTCTTTCTATGGTCTGAAGATAATGGGTCCAAGAGACTTCATTAAATTGCCGAGTGTCCTAAGGTGCTTGGTGGTTTATAAGTCCCAGATGTTCATTTGAGAAATGTGGCCCTACTCTCCAAATTGCTCTCCAAGTTGTTGGTGGGAAAGGTGTGGGTCAATGGAATGGCCTATCCTCATTTATAGAGCTTTATTCTAAATTTGAATGTTAAAGGCTAGGAGTTGGCTGCGGGCCCGGTCAAGGTAGAAGAGTGTGTAGAAATCATGAGGTGGAAGGGGAGGTCAAGGCCTAGATGTGATTCTAGCCTCCTAGAAAATATTTGATGGAAGAGCATTGTTAGTCAATAACCAACCCTTAGTTAGAATTAACCTACACAGGGCCAAACTACTACACAAGAAAGGCATTAGGGATTGGTACCAGCTCTAGGATTGGAAGGATGCTTTCTAGAAGACCTTGAGTCAAGGTCAGTAGGAATTTCATATGTCTCTAATAGATGCTGCATTCCTTTCATGTATAGTGGTCAATGTACCCCAATTCTAGCGCACAAATCCTATTTCGACTGAACATTGGTGAGTAAATCAGTGGGTCATGGGTCAAACTAATTTTCATAAGATCTCTACCAAAGTTTCCTACATAGAATTACTCAGTTTGAAAGCGGACATAAATGTTAGATGGAATCTGCATAGATCCCTTGGCTGGTGGAAAGCTCATTTCAAGTCACCTTGGAAGAATCACTTACCCGAAAAGCTTTTGTTTCTGCTTTGGAAAGTGTTGATAAGTCGGCTTCTAGTCCAAGGAGTTTTATCCAAGTGGATGTAGATTAACCCTTTATGTGTAATGTGTGGTGTTGCCTCAAAACATATTAAGCATATCTTTTGGGGTTGTCAACTTGTTAAGCAGCTTTGGAGAAGATTAGAGCTGGTAGTGAGAAGTTGGGACTAGTGAGCAAGTTTAAGGTGGGGTCGAACTGGAGGATGGCCCTATCGGGGGGGATACGGCTCAGCTTCCTTCTACTTTGTCATGCTGTTGGCCTTATGTGAGGGTGATGATTATTATGGCAATCTAATCTTTTCGTAACTCTCTCGTCTTTCAAAGCTTGACCTTTTCTGGTTGTAGGCTTATAGTTTCTTTCAATGAAGTTAAGCTTCTGTTATTCGATGTGGGTTTCCTTATTTCCAAGAAGGATTCCTTTATAGGATCCAGTATAGGCGAGGTTAGTAAGCTTGTTTAGGTTGATGTCATACTGCTACTTGTAGTGTAGGAGTGTGCCCTTTTAGGTAGAAAAATTTTGTATTCTAGTTTTTTTCAGGGACTGACCACCCCTTTTAATACAAGCCAGCTAATTTATCAATAATAATAATAATTTTTGGCCTGCTGTAGGTGAAGGTCTTAGGTGAGGCGTGTTGATCAAAGCAAAAATTATTTTTTGTCGACTTTCCTTGCACAAATAACATGTAATTATGTCATTCGCCCTTGCATCCCCTTTTGGCGGCACCCACTGGTTGTGTGCATGTTCACTAGTGTGCATCATGTTCGTGTAGTTCTCCGTCTACCATTGATTGGGCAATTTAATTTTGCACATTGCCTCAACCGATGGAATGATTGCTTATTTCTCTACTACTGTAGTCAATTCCTCCTGGGGACTAATCAAGGGGACCGCACAGCAAAGGGGAGCAACTTGCCTTCAAGAAAAAGCTCTTCCACAACTATAGATTGCACATGTACGCTCATTGAATTTGTGAACTCAAACTCTAAGAGGTAATGATCGTTAATTGCGTGCTCCCTTTTGTGCTTCTCTTGGAAGATGTGACCTATTCGTCGATGCGCTTTGCCATAGGGATTATGAGTTGTTCTTCTTTTGTCATGGTACTTGTTCTTGTGCTTGACTTGGTTAGTGCATGGGTGTGTGTCACCAAATTGAGGTACTCAAAGATGGTATGGGTTGCACGCGACATGCAAATTGGATCTGCCATCTTTCATGCATTCGAGATGGTATGGGTTGCATTGCAAGAGTGTATTGTGCGTGTATTTATAGGCTTGAGGTGTTAGCTATTAATCATTTTGGTTGTAGTTCTTGCATGCGACCCATTCAGTGCATGGGTGCATGTCACAAAATATTCAGAGACGGTATGGGCTATAGGCCACATGCAAAGTGGATCTATCATCTTTCTGGATTTGAGATGGTATGGGCTACATTGGGAGACTTTATTGTGCTTGTATTTGATACTAATCATGGAGTGGTGTTGCACGTCATGCTAAGTCTGTATATCTACGTAAAAGACTCCCTCGTACTGACGTTCAAACTTATATGTTTGTGGCAAGACCTGCTTACTTTAATGGCCACTATGGAGATGAAGAGTAGCAGCTGTCTCTCGGGACTCCATGGACACAAGCAGTGGCTAGTTTGAAAAAGGTGTCCACCTTTACATATTCTGCATTCTAAGTTCACTATTCTCTTCTCCATTCTAAGTTCACTATTCTCTCTTTTCGGTTTATCTAATCCTTTGATCCTGCAGATATGATGAGTATAGTGGAGCCCAAACTAGGGTGTGATGATGAAGCTACATCCCATCTTCAAGGTAGCTTGCCTATATAAACTTTCATAAAAACATTCTAAGCGCTTTCACAAGCCATGTATTTGCAACTATTTTCCTTATCATAGTTTTTGCCAAACTACAGAGGCTCAAGAGCAATGAGAGTGTGCGAAGGCAACTATTCATCAAGAAAAAGAACCATCGATGAGTAGTGGCTCTGCTAAAACAAGCACCCACCAAGTGAGATCTTGAGCTTTGGATGCATTAATGTTGCAAGGTTTTTCTTTAGGGCTTTGCGGACACCCATGCATCCAAAACTGAAATATTTTTAAAACTTTTGCTCGCTATTGATTCTTGGGCATCTTGATAAACCTAGTTCATAAGATGCCCATGAATCCATAGTAAAGAAGCATTCAAATTTTATTATGTTTAAAATTTTAATAATTAAATTATTTAAAATAATTTAATTCAATTTTAATAAAGTAAAATTCAAAATTCAAAAAAAAGAGAGCTCTAAGGTCAAATGAATTTTCTTCAATGCTTATTTGCATTTCCAATAGTGAAGTACTAGTTTGAAAATTAAAACTTCCCCCCCATGCAATTTGCTCATTCTCATGCCTAGCAATGCTCATGGAAGGACCTCGACTAGATTGCATTGCTTCTTGCTCGAGGTTTGACCATGTCTCAACTACTGAGGGGAAATAAATGGATCTTTCATAGGGGGAAGGGGAAGCAGGGAGGCCTAGTAGAAAAGTAGGCAAGCTGATCATAGACAATTTGTTAAGCCAAGTAGATAGAGTGTAATTGGCTTCCATAGCCTAGGCAAAGTGATAATTGATGCAAAATGAGCAAGACCACAATAACAATCTTACCAAATCTTCTAAACTTTTGCAAAACAAGTAAGTGCAATGCTAGAGAGGTTGAAGCACATATGGGAACAAACTTTGCCTCTAAAAAGTAAAAGCTCTAAGACATTTTGATGGAGAAGTCCTTTTGAGAGATCACCACGAATCTGATAGCATTCGCAACCAACTCTCTCTTGTTAGTCCTGGAGCTATTTCTCCTAGTATGCTATCTAGATTGGGGTGAAATGATGGGCTCTCTCTTATGCAAGGCACCTTTCATGCCTAGCAATCATGCACTTCCATATAAAAGAGACTGATCTTGCAAAGCTTGCAAAGATAGCTATAGCATAGGGAGATAAATATGGCAAAGGGGAGGTTGCACATGCTACATAGAAAAAGCAAAGCCAACCTAACTTGTGCATACCTTCAAAGCCAGTGCGTCTGGAATGGAGAAAATACAATGTGGAAGAAGCTACTACTTAACAAAAGCATAGGAAGGGATAAGCTAAAACCTTAGGAGAGCATAGCTTCATAGGTATGGAGGAGAGGGTAGCAAATCAGAAGCAAGAGCATAGGAAATCAATAGGAAGAGCATAGAAAATCGATGGTGATAGAGAGTAGCAAATCAATAGCAAGAGTGATAGAAGAGTAGCAAGAGCATAGGAAATCAACCCAATCTTGAGTGATGCAGAATAGCATAGGAAACTAGAATAGCATAGGCAAACCGATAGCAAGAGTCATAGAAGAGTAGCAAGAGCATAGGAAATCAACCCAAATCTTGAGTGATGGAGAATGCATAGAATGCACAGGCAAGACTAGAGAATGGCATAAGAAACATACCAAAAAAAAAGACCAAGTGTACTATCTTGATGGACCAAGTCTTAGGGTAATGTATTGGAAATCAATTCGTTCTAAAGAAACCAAGTCTATCAAGAACTTGGGTAGTCCTATTCACGAGGGGGAGTGGGTCACTATGAAATATATAACATAGCACGTGCGATCAACAGAAGGGGTTTTATATTTTTATGGAGTTATAGAAAATATACACACAAGGGGTTTTTTAATCCAAAAAGTGAAATTTTCATACATAGGGGATACTTTAATCATCTTAAAATTTACAGAAGGGGTGTATATAGGCTATAAAAATCCATAGGTAGGGTAGTTCTTTCATACCCCTCGATTGCACATGCTATATGGGGTTTTTACATAGTGCCCCCCCTCCCTGCTCGGAACCTATTAATACTTGCTTGATGGACTAAGGCTTTGAAGGAGGATTTTTCTCTAGAAATCATGTACTTTCTTAACACACCAAGTGGGGCTTGAGAGGGTAGTCCATGTATTTAGGTCTCTCAAGTTTCTTATTGCAAGTATTGTTTTGCTAATTGGATCTTCAATTGTGGATTTTCATGCATTTTAGGAATGATGAGGATGCAAAAAGGATGGCATCAATCAAGGTGCTATAGCTTTAGAAACTCGATTGATAAGATAACACACCTTCAACAACTTGATTTGTAAAAATGTAACATCCAAATTCAAAAGTATTATTTATTATTATCATATTTATTTAAATCTTAAAAAAATCAAGCTCAAATTATGATGATTAACAAAGAGAAAGCAATGTAGAAGAAGAACTTGATTATGTAGCTTTTATAACTTGATCTATAAAAATGCAATATGCAAATTAATAATGTATTATTTATTATTATAATATTAAATGTTAAAGAATAAGGATCAAATAATAATAATTAGCAAAGAGAATGCAATTTAGAAGAAGAACTTAAAGCAAATATGGAAACCTTTACTCGAACGAAAATTTAGTTCTAATGAAAATTTATATACAAAATATTAGCGAGGCATGACTAAAAAAACTACACAAAATAGGAGAAATTCAATGAGAAGGAAGGGAAACCCTCTACTTCAAAGTAGTCCCTGTGCAATAATAAGAAAGTCCTTGAATTGCAAGTGCATTAGCAAAGCATGATGAACTTAGCTACATGCTCTTGATGGATGAATCTCATCCTCTCTTAATATTCTAAGAATGGTGATTGAAAAGTCCTTTATTTTTAAATTGACAAAATCAATATATTTCTCAAGTGAAAATGTGGAGTATCCCTAAATCTAATGTTAAAGGGATAGCTTCAAAATCACATGCAAAGGGGAACTTTAACTCAAGGCATCCATTACCCATTCCTAAGTTCTCTTACCAATAAATAAGTAAGGCTCTTGAAAGAAAATGAGTAAAGGGGACCCCTTTCAATGGAAGTCCTCATTAATAACGCTCCTCTTTATGCCTGCTCTTTCCTTTTGACCCTCCTCCTTCTCCCTCTTCCACTAATTATACTTTTTTACCAAAAAACTAATGAAGCTCTTGTAGAAGAAGTTGAGTAAAAGGATTTCATTTTCATATTTTCATGTGGTGGGAACCCCTTCCCTCATAAATAAAGGGACTTCCTCATTAATCAATCTCATGTTTTCCCTCCCCTTTACTTTCCACCCCCCTCATAAATATATTTTTTGATTCCTTTCAAGTGGAGGGATGTATTTCATGTCCCCCAATGAAAAAAAAAGAAAAAATTCAATTAGTTGGGGAATTATTAGTTGTGGAGAAAAGAGGAAGGGTAAAAAGGAAGAGGGTGAGTGCTAAGGGGGAGGTGGAATAAAGGGGAGAGGGGAGGCATGCCAATCCATTAATTAATATGCTTTCCAAGTGGAAGGACTTGTTATCTTATCCTCAAGCGAGTAAAATGTCTCTTAGGGACCATTATTGATATAGTATTCTTCATACCCCCCTAATTATGTCCCCCATTGAATGAAAAATCAAATTCAATTAGTTGGGAAGTTGTGGAGAAAAGAAGAGGGGTACAAAGGAAGGGAGCAATTGCTATGGGGAGGTGGAGTACATTGAGAAGGGGAGGCATGCCAATTAAGGGAAAGAGGGAATAATGGAGGTGACATTAATAAAGGGGAGCATTAAAGAGCCATTAGGGAAGATGAAATAATGGAGGAACATTAATAAAGGGTGCAAAGCTGTGTGGCAGGGAAGGCGAGTTTCCTTCTATGGAAAGTAATCCACCATTGGATCCCAATTAAGGGGAGGCTAGCAAAGCACCTACATGTCTCTCCAATCTGCTCGCTGGTTGTTGCATGTAGACTTCCTCGTCCAGATAACCATTGAGAAATGCATTCTTGACATCGAGCTGATACACATTCCATCTGCTGAGTGTCGCTAGTGATATCAAAAACCGTATGGAATCCATATTTGCTATTGGAGCATAAGTCTCATCATAATCTTGATCATATTGCTGTGCAAATCCTTTTGCAACAACTAATCTGGCTTTGTATCTTTGAATACTGCCATCTAGATTGTACTTCACTTTGTATACCCATTTATTTGCAATGGCCTTCTTACCTGGTGGAAGGTCGCATAATTCCCAAGTATTATTCTTATACAAAGCATCCATTTCTTCATTCATAGCAATTTACCATTCTGGCTTGTCTACTGCATCTTCGAAGTACACTGGCTCTTCTGTAGCCATGATGGTAGTCATAAGAGCATAGTTGGTGGTTTCCACTCGAATTGCTTTTCCTTTTTGAGCATATTTCAATCTGGCTGCAGGTCTGCTTTCCCTAGTAGACCGTCTGAGCTGATGTGGCTCTGCTTGGGGTGTTGCTGGCAATTCTTGCTCTTCTTCATCAACCTGTTCTGTAGATGACTGTGAAGTCGATGCTTCTATCTCCTGTGTAGGTGAGGTTTTCCATTCTGATTCCTCAATCAAAGATTACATCTCTGGAGATAATGACCTTGCGGTTGATGGGATCATACAACTTGTATGCTTTCCTTTCTTCACTGTAGCCAACCAGATGCCCAATGTGTGGCTTGTGTCCAGTGAATGCTTCATAAGGAGTCATACTCTGTATTGGTTCGGTAGGAAGCCGATTAAGCAAGTAGTTTGCTGTAGCTATTGCTTCTGCCCAATACTGATTCGGAAGATGCTTTTCACTAAGCATTGCTCTAGCACTATCTGCTAAAGTCCCATTCTTCCTTTCAGCTCTTGCATTCTGCTGAGGAGTATCTGCACATGTGAATTGTCTTCGTATGCCGTGACTTCTGCAAAAGTTCATGAATGCTGAAGACATGTATTCACCTCCTCTATTTAATCTCATGACCTTGATCTTTCTGCTTGTCTGGTTTTCTACCATGGCTTTGAATTCTTGAAATCTGGAAAACACTTCAGATTTCTCTTTTAGAAAGTAGACCCAACAATATCTGCTGTAGTCATCGATGAGTGCCACGTGACACCTTTCTAACCAAGTCTCTAACCCTGAGGATAAGATGATGGCCATGTGTCATTGCTGGTGACCAAGTCCTAGGATTGAGGTAACCCTTGGGTAGCTGTGTGGACCACCACGTGGCGTGAGGATGAAAGCTTGATTTCAACAGAATCTTGAAAGATTCTGTCTGTCTATCATAGAGTCATTGGATCCTTGTAGGAAGAGGTTGTCACTGTGCATCATTGTGTGACTTGGAGAGGCCCATGAGCCTTTTCAGAAGACTGAGTCATGGAGGTGCGTCAATGGCTGGACACAATTGCTGAAGCTTGATGGACGCACTGTGGTGACGCGCTGTGGTGCAGCCTATGGTTGAAGAAGGTTGTGCAGGGCCCTTGAGCTCCCTTAGTGTTGTGAAGGGCTCTGTTGGTCGTTGGGTTTTGTTGGAGCCTTGTAAGAGCTAGGAGCTGAGGCGGCCAATCGATGGAGTCAGAAGGCTATAGCCACCTTCTTGTTGCTATCTAGTGTTATGGCCTTGGAGTCTCGTTAGCATCGAGCTAGTTGGCGAACGGCGGTCGTTGCTGGCAGATGAGTAGGAGCCCGTCATGGAGGGCCATCTCAGCCTACATAGGTCTACTAGCTGGCATTGTAGAGGCGTGTTCGCCCGTGGAGGTCGATGCTCATTTGTAGAAGCTTAGCTTGTGAGGCTTAGAGGTGGATGCTTTGTTTGTTGCTGCTTGGATAGGCATGATAGGCGGTCGATGGGAGCCTTTGCTGAGCTACAGTGCTTGGTTGTCGAGCGTTGGGCTGCTGTCATGAAGCCATTAAAGGACTGGCTCAAAGTCACCCGTATAGTGGAGAGCAGCCCTGTAGATGCGTATAAGTCCCGTGAGCCTGAGTAGTCATAGTAGTTGTAGAAGTCTCACGAAAACGAACAATCAGATCTAGATGGTCGTGATGGCTACGCTAGTGATCTATCTTTTGGATGATGAGGACAAAGCTCACTTAGCCGGCATGAGAACTTTTTGGTGAGGAAGCGGGCTTCTTGAGAATTGATCACTCATTTTTCCTGCTTGTAGAGGTCATAGGAGTCCCTTGCAGCCGAGAAGGCATTGTAGCCTCTCAAAAATAATCTCTCTATTGAAAACAAGAGCTACGAGACTTCCTATGTCTATCTTTCTCACTCAAAGATGGAAAGAAATCTCTCACACTAAAACTTCAAGAAAACTCTCTCACTTAAAGAAGATCTCTCACAAAACCTAGAAGAAAGTAATGAAGAACTCTCTCAAATGTAGACGGAAATCTCTCAAAGAACTCTCCAAGGAGATGAACGGAAATCTTCTTCCAATGGACGGAATTTTCTCTCAACGGAAGAGAATGGAACACTCAATCTCTCTCAATCTCTCAAACTCTCAATCACTCTCATAAGAAGGATGGCGCCTTAGCGGAAGGCAAAACCATGCTCTGATACCATGACAAAATATGAAGAGGGAAGAGGAGAACCGTGGAGATAAGCAGAGAGGGCACAACTAGAGAGCACACCACAACTAGATTTAGTTGAAAAAATAGAATATATACAAACCCATTTAGGGTTAGGGTTAGGAGATCTAACCCTTTCCTTTATAGCACTCTATAAGGTTAGTGCTATGTACATATGATCACATGATGGTGCTATGCACACATTTAGTTTCTGTGACCTTGAATGGTCTAGGACAGGATTATGCACAGTTCCGGACATCCATTGCCATCCGTGAAAAATTTCCTGATTTTGAGGAGTTGATTGCTCTTCTAATTTCTGAAGAGCAGAGAAATGGTGGTGCATCTTCTTCAGGAGGAACCTCAAAAGAAACTGTCTTCTACTCAATGCTGGAAGGGGTAGAGGCAGAGGTAGAGGAGGCCGATTTGGAGGCCGTGGTAGAAATCAGAATATGCAGCAAACTCAAGAAAACCAGTCCTATGCAGGAGGATGTGGTAACTCTAGAGGCAGGGGGAGCCAAAGAGGTCGTGGTGGATGGCAGAGAGGCCAAAATGCAAACAGCAATGTTGAATGCTACTACTGTGGTAAAATGGGGCATATGGCTAAAGACTGCTACAAAAAGCAGAATGACATTATGAATGGAAAATTGCAACAAGGCAATTATGCATCCTCTAGTAGACAGGGTGATGACAGAAATGAACATTTGTTTATGGTACAGCATATGACAAATTGTGTGACAAGTGCAGAAGAAAGCAATGATGTGTGGTATGTTGACTCAGGTGCATCAAACCACATGACAGGTCATGCTGAATGGATGCAGGATGCAAGGAAAATGGAAAAACCAGGATTTGCAGAGACTGGTGATGATACTGCACATCCTATTGTGCAGATTGGCAAAATTCCTTTGTCTATGCAGGATGGGAAAAAGAAATACTTGTCTGATGTATTTCATGTCCCGAAAATCACCAAGAACCTGGTTTCTGTTGGTCAAATGGTTGAGCAGGGCTTGCAGGTCAAATTCAATCCTCATGGATGTTTTGTTGAGGATATGAAAAATAATGGTCGCTTGATAGCAAAAGGAAAGAAGAAAGGCAGGATGTTTACGCTGGATGCGGACATGCCTGAATTGAGTGCAACAATGTTTGCACATGGGACCGGTGTAGTTGCAAATATTGATATCTGGCATAAACGCATTGGTCATGTTAATGTACAGCGACTTAAATCAATGCAGGCCCAAAATATTGTTGCAGGATTGCCTAAATTCAAGGTTGCAGAAATGCATAAGGTGTGTGAAGCCTGTCAATTTGGAAAACAAGCAAGGAAACCATTTCCTAAGCATGTTCAAGAGAGTAAAAAGCCATTGGAATTAATCCACTCTAATGTGTGGACTACTAAAGCTGCATCTATTGGAGGCTGTCACTATTTTGTCACATTTACATTTATTGATGACTTCAACAGAAAACTTTGGGTGTATTTTATGAAAAAGAAAAGTGAAGTGTTTGGGCACTTTAAAGCTTTTAAAGCTATGGTTGAAAAAGAAACAAGCCTGCAAATAAAATGCCTAAGGTCAGATGGAGGGGGAGAGTACCTCTCAAATGAGTTTGCAAGGTTCCTGCAGGAGCATGGCATAAAGCAGCAATATTCATGCAGTCATACCCCACAGCAAAATGGAATTGCACAAAGGAAAAACAGGCATATTGGAGAGGTATCTCGGGCCATGCTAAATGAAAAAGATCTACCAGATTATTATTGGGCTAAAGCAGTTGCTACAGCAGTTTATATAATGAACAGGACTCCCACTGCAGCAATACATGGCATGACGCCAGAGGAGATGTATACTGGTAGGAAGCCACAAACATTTCTCATTTGAAAATTTTTGGTTGCATTGCCTATGTTCATGTGCCAGATGAGTTGAGGTCCAAGTTGGATCCAAAGGCTGAGAAGTGCGTCTTTATTGGTTATTCTCTGCAGCAGAAAGGGTATAGATGCTATAACCCTTCTACACGTAAGTTCACAGTGAGCAGAGATGTTGTTTTTTATGAGATGAGCAGCTGGTATAAACCAGTTAATGTGATGATTGATGTAGATGCACAAAATGGTAATGCTGCACAAAATTCACAGTAGCAATCACAAAATATTAGTGGACCTGTAGTGTCCTCTAGCAGTGGTTCACATACTTCGCCATGGACAGGTAGATTGAGATCAGGAGAATCTCCTCAAAGCAATGCAGATAGTGGTACGCAGGTATCATGAAAAGGAAAAGAGAAGGTAGATCAGCCCATGTTTGATGTGAATGCAGGTCACTCTTATGTGGATGGTGAATCCAGTGGCTCAGAGCAGAGCATTGATGATGAGTTGGGTATTCCTTCTGATGGTCCTTGCAAACTCTTTTTGAATTAATAAAGCGTGCCCTAGAGTGAAAGCATTCCCTAAAGGGCTGATCCTTGTAAGCCCTTTCTGAATTAATAAAGACTACAATTTTCAGCTGATATCTTTCTTTGTTATTATTTCTTTTCTTTGAATTGTATTATGTTAAATAGAGAAAGACAAAATATTATTATTATTTTCATATTGCATGTAAAGAAATTGGAGATTGCAATGAAAAAGATATAGACTACAAAGAATATAAAAAAGGACACTTTATTATATTCATAGGAGCAAAATACAACATTGAGAATCTGATCGCCCAAGGCACAATTCATACAACATCTCTAGCCATCCCCAAGGTGTAGTAAATAAAACAACTCTAAGTAGCCTTGGGTTTCCTAAGGCATATGATGAACTGCATATCTTTGTCAAACACGGTGACCCTCTTCCTGTGGATGGCAGCCAGCTGGGTATCATCCATGAGGTTTGTCAAGTAGGCCTCAACTACGTGCTGCAAACCAAGAAGGGCATCTACCGAAATACGCCAAGGGGCCTCCACTATCCCTACCCTATACCACCTAGACATTGTGCTCTGGTTGAGGTCCTGTATGACCTCGTGCAGCTAGATGCCATTCTACGCAGTAGGATCCATAGCCCTCAACCTCAAGCAGCTCACTATTGTTATCACCTTTGATCACACTTGGGATATCTGTTTGGTCAAAGAACCACTTCAAAATTAAACGTGACTCCTTTGGCACATGTAAAACCAACTCACATTCTATTTCAAAATATTCCAAGCATTTTTCATTATTACCAAATCAAATTTCAAATTTTTATGGTACCTCAAATGCAGCCAGCCACCAAATCTCATGTTTTGAACGCTGAACTGCCTTGCATCATCAAGCTCAACCTGAAGGTCCAATATTCTATTCATCAATGTCAAAGTGACTCTTTCTAATTTTTGACCTTTGACAACCTCACTTTCATCAAGCTTCAGTACGATCTTTAGTTGATCATTGCATTCTTCCACAGGCATATCATAAAACTTGACCATGGCCTACAAAACTCTTCGAACATCCATCACAAAGTTGTTGACTATGAGTTCCAATTCTTTGGACTCTCCAGCCTTCCCTTTCACAGTTAGTGTACTACATACATGCTGAGGCTCACCAACTAAATCAAGTTCACCCAAATTGACAGCATCCCTTTCCTTATCAACATTGGTGGGTTTTAGAAGCGGGGTTTTAGCTTTTGTTTCTACATAAAGACATGCTTTCTTTAAGCTCTTAAATATGAGATGATATGCCCTGGTACTTATCCCTGTAGTGTCACACACTCCCTGTGCATTAGTTGCATTGAATTGCTCCACAACTTTGCTCATGGAATCAAATGTTATCTCTGAAAAGTACAACACATAGAACATAGATCAAATACATTCAAATTTGCAATTGCTCTACAAGATTTAAGTCTTACAAAATACCACATGTGCCCAAGTGGGATTGTCTCACTTTATCCACCCTCAAACACTTTTGCTTACGCAAGTCCAACGCATTCCTAAACTCGAAATTTGCTTGCTTCCATTCATCCTTGTGAGCCCATGGTGAGCATGATGAACCGTTCTTTACCACATCCTGAATCACTTCTTTTTCAATGCTGCATAACTTGGCATATCTTTTTAAGTATCAATGTGTTGTCAAATGAATGCTTATCAAAACCTAAAGGAAACTCAACATGAAAGATATGGAGTACATAGTTTTTTCAATTTTGGTAGATGTTGGTGTTCCTTAAACTTTATAGTGCAAAGTTGATGTATACTAGTTAGCACCACCTTTGCCCTTGCCATCCATAACTATTCACTTTTGAATAGAACATGGAGGCTTGGGAATCCACATTGTTTGGATTCTTTCCCTCACTCCCTCTTGAGTCCCTCTTCCCTCATTACTTCCTCTCCTCGGGATCTAGTCTTTTGGAGAAGCTTCCTAACCTTCTTTGTTTTGCTACCTGAGGTAGTAGAGGCCCTTTGTTTACACCTCAAACTATTGGATGCCATCTGGTTGAAAGATGTTTGTAATTCAAGTAACATCAGACCTAGAAAAAATTAAGGAAAGTAGAAACAAAGCATAAAACCAAGGGCATTTGCATGAAAGCTATACTTCCATATGAAAATCTCTATACTTGCATGAAATTTGTATGAAAACCTTAACTCATGTACATGTATGAATTTTACGGGTAGATTCAAGCATTCACCATGCCATAATCTGCCTTCAAAAGGATTTGTCCAACATTCACGAGTCAATATAAGCATCAAAATTTTTTTAACATCATCCAAAATAGCATCGATAAGAGCATGGGAAAAGTGAATATTGACGCTTGTACACACATTAATCTCGACACTACTTTTCTTGGATCTGTATTGATGCATTTTTATAACGATGTGCTTGTTTTGATCCAAAAGAGTCGATTTCAATCAAAATGAGCATTGAAAACTGGTCATGTGGGCCCAAGTGATGGAGCCTTAGACCATGGCCACCCATGGTGCATTGAATGCACGTGGGCCGTGGGCTAGACATGGGTGGGCAATCTCTTTTTTCTTTCCCACTAAAGATTCTGACTTCTATTACCATAAAAAACATTACAACTTCAAGGCCAACTACAAGGGGCAATCACACCCATGGCCCACGCTATGACAATAAAACTCAACATGTGGCCAAGACCTAGCCCACATTGTATGCAGCAGCACTCTTAATAGAGTCCTTCCTACACCAGATCAAACAGAATTCCAGCAAGTATCTCTTTAGCACACCCAACAAAACAGGGCCCAAACTACCAACAGCAGCTCCATCCTGGAACACCACCCGGTAAAGTGCCGAGGTTCCAGCTAGGCTGCTCTTTTGGGGTGGGTGGGCAATCCTACCCATCGATGATCCTTGGGAAGTGGCCATGGTGTAAATTGCCCCTCCATGATCCTTATGGAGTCTTTTTTTTTTTAATACACACCCACCCCATACTCACACACCCGTGGTCCTATTGAGGGGGGGGCACCCCGCCCTAGACCGGTGGGCAATGGGTTCACAACTGTGGCACTCACACACCACACACACACACCCAACCAGAAGCTAGGACTCGATGCCTGAGCCACTAAGACGTGAACCCAACACGTGAAGGTCGGTACTCCATGATCGTCTTAATTTGTAAACACCCTTAAACTCTAGAGAGTAAATGTCACCCAAGTCATGAGTTTTGAACACTCCATTAAACATAGGCCTAGAAAGGTGGCAAAGCGAAAAGGGACAAGGACACGTTCGGCTCACACATAAGTACAGCATCATAACTGAATAGGACGGCGAGCCTGAGGCTTGATCTAATCTTTAGTTTTTTTGACGGAGATGCAGAATTAAAAGATGCTCAGCTAATCTTAGGCAAGCTGTGGATCAAGGAGAGCATGGAGGAAAGGTAGAGAGAAGAAGAGGAGAAGGAGAAATTTGGGAGTTTGGAAGTTGGAGGATTGCGAGTGCAAGACGACAGATTTGGGCGGTGCAGAGGCACAAATCATGTGGGAGAGCAAGAATAAAAGGAGAGAGATGGAGAAGAGGAGGTGAAGCAGAGGCGGAAATCATGTGGGAGAGCAAGACTAGAAGGAGAGAGGTGGAGGCGACGAGGTGAAAACAGGTGGTGGTGCAAAGAGACGGGACAATGCTATGGTTGGAGCAGAGATTGATCATTGGCAGAGATGAAGGGAGCCTTTGGAGGTAAGGAATCGATTGTGTTCATGGAGATGCACGCTCACCAGCGATTGCACAGTAATTTAGATACGAAAAAAGAAGTGCGAGTTGACCGCTGACGACCGCCAACCTCCGGAGTCCGGGGCAGAACGTTGTGGCTACATGTGTGTGTGTGTTTTCTCCTCTTTTTCCTCTTGCAGACTGTGTGCGCACTAGGTAGCACACTTTGACCGGTTGCATTGACGCCCGGTCCCCTGCACAGCGGCAGCACGGTGAGGACGATGGAAAAAAGCTTACGATTTAGTTGTCTCGATGTGTCATGTGGGTTTCCTTGCTGTCGACTCTCGAGGCAGCTCCGGCCTTTCCTTGATCTTTATTGTAGTTGCAGTCCATGGTGTTATGTGGGATCTTGTTGGGTGGCAAGAAACTCGAGGGAGGTTGCATGGCGATGAGCAAGACAGCTTTGATGTTGTGGGTGGAGTACGACGGCGAGGTGAGGCTATTCAATCGAATAGACGGGAGGGTGGATGTGGGATGTGAAATGGGCAACGTGGGTTGGGGAGATCTAATGCAAATATGACAAAGTTCTTGACGAAAACAATGCGAGCAAGACAGAGATTCTCAGTGGGAGCTTTGGAGCGAAGATTTTGAGGCGAGCTATGGTGTCTAAACTGGGTAGCAGGGACATTTGGGAGGGTGGTTACCAACAGAAAAACAAAGTGAAAAGGATGCTTCCCAAGAGAAACAAAGTAGGATGATTAGTTGATTAGTTGATATATCATTAGTAAGAAGTATGCTTGGAAAGATGATAATCATTGTTTGTAAAATCATTTGTGTTTGGAAAGGAGAGAGGAGAGGAATTGAGTTGATTTATAGCAACCCATCTTGCCATGCGAGACTGAGTGTGTGCTGAATGGTTTTGGTGAATTCTTCTTGTTGAATTCACCAATGATCAATGACAAATGGTTTGTGTGCTGATTCTTGGTTTAATTCCTGCAATGGTTCCATGATTCTTCTTGCTGAATATATATAATTCACCAATGATCAATGGCAATGGTGTTGTGATGATTCTTGTTTAATTCAACAATGATGAATCATGATTGACAATTACACGAAGGTTTTTGGAGCATTTCCTGCCACTCTGCCACCGCTTGGGGATCCCTCACCGAGAATCATGCGAGTAAGACCAATCTGTTTGCTGCCAATTTCCTGAGATGCCTTTGGATTTGATGGAAACCTCGTCCTCGTCTGGAATCTGGATTTGATGGAAAATTCGTCCTCCTCCTCTGCCATTCTCTCATGCACAAAACAAATCATCTAAACTCCATACACAGATATCTCCATAGCCACCCCTGTCCTTCCCCTTGCCCACCCACAAATCCTTCCCCGCTCTCCCTTCAAACAAGCTTTTGGCATCATTTCTTAGATCTCACTCTTCTCTCTCTCTCTCTCTCTCTCTCTCTCTCTCTCTCTTCCCATCCCTTACGTGTGTTTGATCGTACCTCGCCTCCCCCATTCCTCTTGCTTCGTTCTTGCACCAGATCCTCGAACAGCTTTGGATCAGACCAGCCCACGTACGAGACCCACCCTTCACATCAGGGCGTTTGTTTGATTGTGCATGCTGACCGTTACATGCACAAGGAAACTTGTAATGTTTTCAAGACGCCGCATTTTTTGCTCTCGCGTGACAAGTGCGATACCGAGCAAGGTTTCAGAGCGTGGGGCGGACAATTCTAACGAGCGGATATGTGGCCAGAGGGGTCCTAAATATTGCGTATATTACCCGTTCTAACTGCTTTTTACGTATGCTTAGCAATGTTCAAGCTTCGCTGTCTTGTACTGATTCGTATTTCCTCGCAACCATGCTTTTTGCAGTTGTTCCTGTGGAGTCTTGCGCACACATGGATGAGAAACCAGATGGGAGGAAGAAGTGATTGAATGGGATGCGGTGATGGGTGATTTTTGAATCATACATAGAAACTTGAGCAGTAATTGGGTGCAACAAAATGACGTACAATTTAGTGAAGATTGCTAGGGCGCCGGTGACGGTGTGCCTGCAATGTCCGCTGTGCTGTAATTTGGTCCATGAGGCCACCACAATTTCCGAATGCCTTCACACCTGTAAGTGTTGCCGCTTTCTAATGTGCAATCCAAAATTTTAATATTTTTGGTAAAAACATTATTATTTGTAAGGAAACTGGAGGGTGAACTGCTTTAAAAATACCTCAATCCCGATGATGAAATCGAATTTTCTGCAATGTGGCCGGGCATGTGAATTTCATTTTCTCACGATGCAACATTTGTTGAAAGTTTATTTAAAGAGGAGAGTGTTGATGTTGAATGCATGAAACGAAGCACTTTGAAGAAAGGATGGGTACACATTCCAGATTATGTGGCTTTAAGAGATAATGTTTGTCTATTATGCCCTAGCCAGCCAAGATGAGAGAAGGTAGGAACTTAGTTCATCTAGCCTACAAATCCAACCATAGGACACTCTCATATGAGGCTGTGATATGTTGATTACGATGCAATTAGCTGAGGGATTTCAGAATCTTCAAATCGCCGTGGAAGTCTGAAAAGGGATTGATGTGCTAATGAATTCAAGTGGCGGTATCAAGCATGCAGGAGTAGAGACAGATTTACACAGCACCAGGGTTGAAGGAGAGCTTGCCAACCTGCTCTAGAAAAAGATTGCCCAAAAAACCTGGAGCAAGTGTGACCTGGGACTTTCAAAGGGAACTCAGCGGCTACTTGCCCAACCAGAAACAGCAGGCTGACTAGCTGAAGATTAACCATAACTGCCCAGTTGGCCAGAATCAACACTTGTGAGGACAGGGTGGCCCATTTCAGAGATGGCCATGCAGCCGGCTGAACAACTTCTGCTTGCGAGGCAGACCAGATTAAGCTGCTCTGTTGCTAGTCACATGTCTTTCATGACTGAAACTAATCATAAAAATCCTGGGGTCAATTTCAAATGGCTAAGGCAGATATTTCCTTGAAGTTATCCCAGACTCAAAACGGTTGCGGTACCATTGTATGAGTATGTGAATATCTTTCCTTCTTCCTGTGGCTACCTCAGGCTACAGCTTACTTGAGTATAGTACGCACAAACTATGGACAAACCCTCGACAGAGATCAGAATGGGTACCCTAAGCTGCAGGCTCCCACCCACATCCGCCGATATTCACTTTATTACTGAGCCACTAGCACAGAGCAACGTCAAACTGTAGGGAAATACTTGGACCCTCAGGTTTCTCTTGCTCCCACTTTGCCTGCCCTTCACCCGTCTGCTCTTCGGGCCTCAATTGAATTGCTGATATGTCGATTCTCCAACTCTTGCTCAAGCCATGCTCTCGTGACTTGGATCTTCCTTCACTGCTCGTGGTATCGATTTAAGGAGTGTTGCCCTTCCATCATGGTACTGGCAGCTTCTTGCATTCGACTAGTAAGTTGAAGATTTGTGGATTGAGGCTGCTCACAAACATAGTCCTATTTTCTCTCAATTGGTAGCTGTTGCTGCAATCTCTGTAGATAAGGCGCCTGTATTATGTTAGTGGTTAGTGTTTCCATATTGCAAGGTACTCCATACTCCTTAATCATGTCAATCTTCTTTTGATCTGCTTTGTATCCCTCTTTGGTGGTGAATATGTCATGATGATCATCGAGATTGATGCAACGATTGCGGCCAAGCTAATGCTTTCCTTGCAAGATGATAGTGTGAGTTCTCAATGGTACGTCCTCTCCTGCAGGTGTGAGGGAACCATCACAGCTATTGATAGGATTATAAATTGAGGACTCTTGTAGGAAAAACTTTGGCTTCAGTTAAATTAACAACTGGCTATTGATAGGATTATAAATCGAGGACTCTTGTAGGAAGAACTTTGGCTTCAGTTAAATGTGTTCTTGCTACATCAAGTTTCCAGCCTGTGTCTGAGATTGGCCAGTAGGTGCTCTGATTTTCATCTCATCGCGGACGTTTGCACGAGATCCAGGACACCTTTCAGAAAAATGTATAAAGTTTGGAGATGTTTCTTGGCAATTCAAATAAGCCTTTTGCAGGTCAGCAAAGTGTTGATGTGATGTGGCATTCCACCATGTGGCTTCCACCTTTGCTGTCCATCAATTACACAAGAAGATTGTAGATTTTCTGCACCCTGAAGGCATTCTCTGAAAAACCAATGTGGGAAGGACTCTTATATGAAATTCACTATTCATGCAATATATGCTAGAAGCTCTTGTTGGCGTGATAGAGGAGCAGTGATACTTCTTTCAGATTTGGTTGAGGAAGTCTAGAGCAGTCACGTGATAATGGGTGCATTCTAATGGGCACATGGGAAGGGGAAAGGAACCCCAGGATGAGAATGGGAGTGATGGGGAATATGAAAATATTCTAGGCAGCATGTCAGGATGGGACAGTTTCCTTCTTTTTACATCATTGTATGACTATGGCCAACATGGCTTCCAGGCTTGCCGCTTTTGTTTTGTTTTTCCTAGGTTATGCTTTTCAGATATTTTAATTTTAAGTTTATGCTAGAAAGATTTGGCATCACAAGGTTGGTTTCAAAGTGGTCAGGGATCTTGGAGATTATATTATGCCTCGTAAAATTTGTTATCGAGCACGATCTTTGCTTCTGCAGTTTGCAGGGACTGCATATATCAACGGCTAGGTGATGGTGAGAGTGACTGCTGCCCCATCTGTAACGTCAATCTCGGATGTTCACCTTTGGAGAAATTGAGGTATGGGTTGCTATCAATGTTGTATTTAATTGTATAAAGCTTTCTCCCTGGCAAGTTAGGAAAATTTTGAGACCTGGAGGCAGATCTGGTGAAGCTATCTGACAAGCCTGTTCATTGCTACAATAAGCTAGAATGTTAATGCTGCAACAAATTTCATTCTGAACTTTTGGAATCTTCCCCCCCCCAGAACTCGTGTTCAAAGTTTCAGGGCTGATCTGGAATACCATGTGACTGATTTGAATGATGCAGGGCTGATCATCAACTAGATGACGTGCGTGCCAAAATTTTCCCCATTAAGCCGAGAAAGAGGAAGCTGATTGATAATAATGTTGATTGTGATGCGCCTGAACCTGTCAGAAGAAAAGAACGGTCCCTTTCCTCTCTTGGTATTGGTTTAGCCCCACCATTGACTAATCCAGGGTATGTAAGTCGGAAGACAAAGCCCGTGTCTAGACGATCAATGACAATCAGAGATACAAGTGCAGAAAATGATTTTGAAGAAATGAACATAGATAAGGTGAACTTGAAAATTTTCGGTACCGAAAGGGATGGCTCAGAGAATGAAGACACGAAAGGTGATTTGCAAGAAGAATATAGTTCCGATGGTAAGATTGGAACTGTTTCAGAGGTAAAACAAGAACTTTTGTCTGCTAAAAGAGAGATTGTTTCAGATGAAGAGAGAGAAACAATTGAAACAGCTGCTCTACAGCAGCTACATAAGGTAGGTCAGGTCGGAGCATACAAGAGAGGAATGCCTCCCCATGTTGCACAAGGACATGCAAGTGTTCCAGGTATTCCTTCCAGTGGTGAAGATTCATTTTCTAAGCTTGGGATGTATCTCACCAAAAGATCAAAGATTTCAGCTACTGGTTTTCCCCCTACTCAAGGACGTGAGCAGACTGAGAAACTCCATGTTAAGCATGGTAAGGAAGAGCCCTATATCATTGATCACCAGAATCTGCCAGCTGCATTTCCAGTGGTAAGGCAAAGAACAGGAAAAGGTTTGAAAAGACGATCTGCACTTGCACAGCTTGCAGACCTTGCAGTTTGTCAAGAAGTTGAAAGCACTGAACCTCTGAAGCCACGTGGTCCCAGAGCTCGCCGAGGGAGAGGAAAAAGTGAGAATTCAAAGGCTCCTGTTGGTGGGGATTACTTGAACTCGCATTCAGTGGAAAGGATTTCAAGTGCAGCTTCTCAGCCACCGCCCAATTGTTCACCTTTAGGGAAGTCTCCAGCATTAGACAAGCTTCCTATAGTCAGAAACATGGGTTCACGCAGAAGGATGCCTGCAAAGATAGCATCTAACACAACAAAGAAAAATAAAAGGAATGCAGGTCTTTGGTTTGCCCTTCAAGCTGCTGATAATCAGTAAAGACCCAACTCCCACTCCTTTTTTTTATTTTGGAGAATGAAAATCCAATTTAAATCTGTGAGCTGTAAATCTGAGACCTGCTATCACTATATCTCAAAATACAAGAAATGTTCAATTAATGGTTGTTTTACTTATTTGCTATGGGAAGAATGGTGGTGATCTTGTCTTCACTAGCACATAATATACAAGTTTGCATTGAACGTTTTGGGGAAACTAAGTCAGGTATCCTTGCTACAGGATGGTGGATAATGCTCTTCCTCAAATATCGACTCGTTACCTTTGCATCAAGTGAGGCTTCTTGCTGATTGCACCTATTTTTTTCCCGATTTCCATTTCCTGCTGCAAATTGTGAATTTATGAGCTATTATAAGGGATGCACAAAATTCACTTTTTGGCATAGTTAAAAATATGCTCATCTTTGAGGTTATCACCTTAGCTTTATAATTGGGGATGATTTTTTCTTCGAGGATAATGAGCATTTTACTTTTTTGCAGGGATGGGAAGCTGCCTGTTTCTATTGTGAAGAAGTATCTTGTGAAAAAACTTGACCTTAAAAGTGAAAGTGAGGTGAGATCACTTTATCTGATATGGTTAAATACAAGAGTCTAGATCTTTTTATTTGGGAGCAGTACATTGTTTTGACTGGTGAATCCGTTCTCTGCGTGAACATTAGGTTGGTCCCATTAAGTGCTAACTTGCTTTCCGATAGAATGTTCACATATGTGTTCTTATGGGGGACATTCAACGGATTTCATCTAAGTGTACTAAAAGTCATGTTTGATGCCAAAAGAAGTCTAAAGCTTTTTTTTTTTTTTCTAAATTGGTCAGGTGGAGATCACTTGCAGAGGTCAGCCAGTTGTTCCAAATTTACCTCTGGAAAGTGTTCAGGGAATTTGGTTTGCTACCATGCCCTCTTCAAATTTGCTGCCTTCTTTGAGGGAATTGAATGCTGCTTCGTATGATAGCAGAAAATGGACCCAAGTCAAGGGCACTTCTGCAAAAGATTACATGATGGTGCTGACATATGGACAGCATAGAAGATCAATAATTGGCCATTAGAGCTGTGCTATTTCGGGACCTATGATTCTTTATCTGAGCTGTTTCCTTTGTGCAAAAAGAATTGGTTAACCTTAGCAAAGGAAAGGCAAATTATTGAGGCTGACCTTCAGAAGAAAACTTTTGATGCTGATTAGCACGAACAAGATTCCAAATGCATTTTATTTTCTGAACCTTGAAGGTCATTATTAACATTTTGTGTTGCTGCAGAGGCCTGCAACACAATTGCAGTGCCAAGGAAGGGGGAGGTGCAAACTTAAGATTGCTGTAGTCTTAAGTGTTCTGTCAAAATTTTGTTGTTTTGCAAATGCCTGTTATTTTTCTTCCTGCAACTGGTCAAGGTACATCAGTCGTACATGCCTATTATTCAGACTCATGTTGATATTCCATTGACAATCCGTGTTTTATGTTTTATTTTCACATACCTTGTAATCTGTACGTTTTTAGATCTCTCTCAAATTTAATATAGTAAAAGCATTTTCCTGTATATGACAGGCATAGCTAGTAGCCATAGTTATGCATTCGAGCATTGGTGATGTTCCACTTCTAGCTCCACAGAGGTAATTCAATGATGCTGATGTGCCTGCAGTCTGCACGCAGGCCCAAAGAAGAGGGGGCTCTGCTCTTTATATGTGGTGGCACCTTATCATGGATGTGATGCACAACCTTGGTCCACATGATGCCCTTGTGGAGTGATGGACCATGCAATTGTATGTACTACCCTTTCAACATGCAATTCTTTGGCAAGTTCTTTCAAGAGAGCACTGGTTTGGGATAGAAGAAGGTGCTTTTATTTCCAAATAGAAAGTTAATGTCCAGGCATGCATGGTTCCTATATTTTGACCAGGCTTTAATTGGGCAACAAGATCAGCTAGTGTGAGTTCATATGATGGCCAAGAACTCCAATACAATGATGTAGCTAACATTTTTGTTTTGTTTTGAGAGCCAGCTTTGCTGTGTAGGCACTTAACCCACCAAACATCTCATGGCGAACTCTTTCCCCCCATTCAGGTTGTGCAACTAGGTAGGTACCCAGCATTGACACAGTTTTCAAAGAGCTCAAGATCATCAAGGAACTAGCTAAGAGGGGGGCTCTCAACTAGTGTGCCAACAATTTTAGGGGGACTAGAATGTTGGTTGTAAATTATATTAGTCACACCACAAGAAAGCTACATTGTTAGGGCAAATCGCTCCACACTCTTGAAACAAATCACCTTCCATGCCGGCCTTGCCAAAGAATAATCAAAGAGTATGTCGCCTACTATGAAGAGACAAGTACTTTCCCCAGTCGTAATCATTTTGTGGTTTCAACTAAGCTGGTCTCCACTATGTGGGTGAGAAAGGTATGAACGAATCTCTTTAATCTTAATTTGCTATTGTAAGAATTCTTTATCAAAAAGTGGTCAGCATATTTGACCCTATGTGATTGAATCATTATGAGTCTCCACGTAGACCCAAGAAGTAAGAGCAATGGAATCCCATTGGTATTCCCAATGGCCTAAAGGGTACTCCTCTCTACACCCACTCTCCTTTAGCATCCTTGGGAATTGGCCCTTTGCTTCATTGTGAGGAGTGAGAGTAGGTCGGGAACAAATTGTTAGTAGAGTCCATTATCAAGTTGTATCCCTCATACCTATCCTTTCTCTATTTTATCTTGGATGAGCCACCCCAAGGCATCGGGAACTATAGCAAATGAGACGATATAGAGGATACTCTTGCCTATTAGACCCCAAGGGTTGGGAGTTCATATTGTTTACTTCTATTTTTACTCTTCCAATATGAAGTTGTATCTATACAAAGCATCAAATCCTTATGCGCACCCCATGTCCTATAAAAATAGAGTGATTTATGGTAGGCCTTGTCAAAGTCAACCTTCATAAAGCAAATGTCATGGTTTAAACACTTCCTTAGCTAGAGGCATTCCCATAACATTATGATAGCCTCCAAGGTATTCTTGCCTTTGATAAAGCCCTTTCGTTCCTCCCTATGATAGCCTCCAAGGTATTCCTGCCTTTGATAAAGCCCTTTCGTTCCTCCCTTACCTAATGTTGCATCTTTGTTTTGAGCCAAGGCATTGGCAATGGTTTTATAACTTGTGTGGGGAACCAATTAGTCAGGGATTCTTTAGGGTCCTTTGGGTATAAGCTTCATCATCCCATTGTCTATCCTTGGGTCAACAGCCCCTTTGCCTACTAGATCCTCTTAGAGCTCCTTCAGCTTAGGCCCAATTGTTTTCTAAAACAGATGTAGAACTCTACATATGTTTTCCTCCTAGACCTCCTTCGGCTTAGGCCCAATTGTTTTCCAAAACAGATGTAGAACTCTACATCTGTTTTCCTCCTAGAGCTCTTTCAGCTTATGCCCAATTGTTTTCCAAAACAAATGTAGAACTCTACTTGTAACCTATCTCCCTTGAGTGTCGTCCTTTCACCATGTTGAAAGCTACTTCCTTAAGTTTCTTTCCGTAAATGCGGAATCAAATCATGACGCCACCTTGGGCCTAATTGTACTACAGTTTTCTCTTGCACACACCCTTTTGTGTGTCCACTACCTCTTGTTCTCCTCGTACTTTCTTGAAATGATTGTTCTCTAGCAAGATTTCTTTGTCAATAGTAGTCACTCTGTCTTCCTAGACTAGTTTAGTAATGGACTCTTGACTTGCTTTTTCCCGTAGCGACATCAATATGCCGTAGTTAGCTTTGTCACCTTTACTAGCCCAGCCTCCCTTTGATAAATGCTTTGTTGATGTATTATGATCAGGTCCTCCTTCTTCATCTCACTCCTTTACTACTTCTAATTTAATTTGCTCTTCTTCTAACTCGTCATCCACCAAACCTTCTAAACATTCCTCTAAATTATGCCTTCTGCTAGATCTGGCAAATGCAGCCCTCTTCTTTAATGGCTTTCAAGGTAATTCTTGTCCTATTGATTGCTTGATCCACTTAGATTTTTCTTCTAGTTGTCAGTTCGAAATTCGACCATATTAAATTTCCCATGATTAGAGACTCAACCATTTAGGAGCATGAATCTCACAATAAGGTCCTCTCCCTTATTTAGGGACATAGAGGGAGAAAATATCATAGCTCAACCCTTTGTGCCAAAATTGTGTGCCAATCTCGTTTTTTCCAAAAAGGTGAAGAACCCTACCTATATTGCTTACTAGGTTCTTGTTTACTCCTAGGGGTGTGCCCCCTTTTCTTGCATCATAATCTATGACAAACCATACCTTTTCCCTATCCAATTTTTGCAATTGTCATAGGATTTGATCACCACCCACTTTTACCTCCTGTATGTGTAAGAAATATGATTTTTCCCCTATAAACTTTAACCATCTCTTTTAAATCACAAGTCTGACAACCCTTGCATGTTTGAACTAAGGGGGAAAAAAGATTGTTTAGTTGTGACCTATTGATTAATCAACCTTATTTTTCTTTTCCTTGAAGTCTCTTGGGCCTTGCTTAGGAGAAATGTTGAACCCACAAAATGATTTTCGCAAAAGACTGTGTGTTATGTCATCCTCAGACCCGAAATCCATCTATTGTTCTTGTAAGATTTCAAATGAGTTATTTGACTTATTTCCCCTTAACCCGTCTGACAATACTTCCTTCTCTCCCTTTGCCTTATTGATAATCACTTGCTCACATACCCACTTCTCTCCTTTCTTGGGAGTCCTACTATTTGTCCCTTATTTTTTTTACTTTCCTCATCGACACTTCTTGAAGGGTCTCTTTACCTTGTGCCTCTCATCCCTTATTTTGCTACTCTCCCTCTTCCCCCTAGTTGGGTACCTTCGTGCTCACCCTTTGTGGGCAATCACTTATAAAGTAACCTCCCATCCCACACAAGAAACAAGTGTTCAAGATGCTTTGTAAAAAAATATGCGGATCAATTTTTTCATCTTCAAACATCAGTGCACATGGTGGGTCAACTGCTATGTCAATACAAAAACACACCTAGGGATTGGTTCTAGGGCTAATGAACGTCTCTTGTTCCAAACCCAAGAATTGATCAAAGGGTGCACACAATGTTTCCATTTGACAAAACAAATCCAAGGAGAGGTCTGGGAACTCCACCCAAATTGAGGATTTTGAGGGAAGTGGCCTATTTGAGCTAAGGCCTTGACGGTTTAATTTCTAATGGTCTAGGTGCTATTCTTGACTTCAGCCTTAGCCATCTTTGTTAAAGAGGAAAATCATGAAGCAATTCCTCATGAATCGAAACTTGGCTACATTCAACCCCTTCTTTACACAACTCATTCTACAACCCATCCCTTGAAAAAGTGTTGAGGGATGGGGTCCACCAATTACTGCATGTGCTTGTTTCATTGAGGAGACCTGGTAAGTTGCTTCCATCTTTCTCATAAGTGCTTTCACTTTTTGGTTGGATCCACATCTATTTGCAGCACCATCTCCCTTTCATGGGAAAGGAGAACAATCCTCTAGCTTTAGGATTCAAGAAACTCAACACACATTTTCATGTTAATATGTCTTCTCTGCAAGAACCCTGGGACTTGTATGATATTGATCATGGCCCAGTTTGAGTGGGAAATCAACAACCATGAGATTATGCCGATAAGAAATTTGATTATTTGTCAAGATTGATATCTATCCCCCACAAGCATTCTGGTCACATACTATGACCCAAGGTGTAATGAAACCATTATGTGGACTTTCACCATCAGTAGTAGGTGATCATCACATCCCTGATCTTTATATGATGGAGAGATTTGTTCTTGTAGTTGCTTGTCAATCTTGAAGGTACAGATCGTTGGATATCCTCAAACTCAAGAGAAATGGGTAATCCCCTCTCTACTAGTGAGTAGTAGAATACGATAAAGTTCTCAAGATCAATTAGTCAAAATCTCAATTTGACAACCCCTCTTACAACTTGATCTAGCTATTAGGTAATTCTAGATGCATTAGCTATTTGACAACCCTCTTATAACTTGATCTATCTATTTGTTGATTCTAGATTCATTAGCATGTGCATATCATGAAACTAGATTTGGTGGGACTTGCTATTCTAGAAGGCTTATAAACCTTCCATTGGAAACATTTGTGTGGGGTTGTTCTAAGATCACATCCAAGATACAGCGACGTTATGCCTACCCAACCCAATAACCAAGTGGAGTATTTAGCTCGCATCCAAGTATTACAACACACCCAATATCATCAAGTTACTCATTTGAATGTGTTAGGCTAGTGTGTCATTCGATCAAGGAATGTAGAAGGTGTGGAGTAGAGTGTTGTAGCCACTTTGCTAGAAGGTACTCAACTTGGTAAGAACTTCACATTAGATTGAAGGAGTATGGAAGGTATGGAGTAAATTATTGCCAAAAATTTGCTCAACCTAGTAAGAATTGTGCATCTCTCTAAAATCACTCATGTCCCTTGATATCTCATGACGAGTTGGAAAAGAGTACTTATAATCATCAGCATGGAGAGAGTGCAAGCTTGCATAATAAGAAAATTTGCTCATCGAAGGATAATATATTGTAAAGATATGGTGCATGTAAGCTTCTTCAATTATTGTGGCACATGTAATCTATTATCCAAGGTTAATCCATCATAAAGATTTTGGTGTATGTGCACATCATTGAACATTGTGTTGACCTTTTTTCTTTTTAAGGCTCTTGATGTCATCTCTCTTACCTTGAAAAGGTTCAAAATAGCAAAGAATGCCAAGAGGGTCACCCTTGGAAGAAATATCTTAGACGTTTCAAGAAGTTGGAGATTCCACAAAAGATGAACAAGCTCCCAGGGTGACCACTATGTAAAATATGTAAGACACCAGGTTCATTTATAGAAGGGGATTATCAAATTTGGGGAACTTACAGGCCATTTACGGACGAGCGAGGGTTGAAAAAATACTTATCTAATATAACTATAGTATGTAAATGTAAGGAGGGGGCTTTTATTTTCAAAGTTACATGTATACATACAGAAGAGGGGTAAACAATTATGCCAAAAAAAGTAAATTTTAAATATATGGGTATTTAAATATATGTTGGCTCGCACATGTTTTATGGGTTTTTACATACTGACCGCCTCGAGAACAAGCGCTATGATGTTGACATTCACATTTAAACTCCTTTAAGAATTGGCAACAAGGAGAATTGGAAATCAATGAATGTGGTATAACTGATCATCTTAGGGATTTCTACCTAAAATAATTGTATTACCTAGTGGGTGTGAATTGGGCTAAAGGGTTTGTCTACTTAAAGTGCATGGTCTTTCTTCTTTCTTGCAATTACAATTCTAAAAGTTGTGTGTGCATTATCAATCATAAAGAAAGTGGAAATAGAATGTGCCATGCGATGTCGAGGATGCATGCAAGGAAATCTTGCATCTGTAGTACCTTGTGAAGATTGGAGAGTATGACGATACAATGTCTTAATAAAAAATAGTATTGATGGACACGATATAGAGTTTTGGGTTTTCATTGAAGAGGTGCCTATGTAAATCCTTAATTGTCATTGTGTGAGTAATCGAGGAAAAGTTGGTTACTTTTTGTATGTTCATAGGACAAGATGGGGACTAGAAGAATATCTTTGAGCCTTTTGAAGATACAACATGTTCCCACATGGACAAGATGGATTCTAGTATACTTGAAGGGTTCGGCTCCAAATTGATATGACTCTTCCACAATCAACGAAACAAGATTGGATCAATCCAACTCATCACTTCAAGAAATTTCAAGAAGAAGAAAGCTACCAAATAGTGATAGACTTTGTGATTAAAATGAAGTGGACTACCCACTAAGATAGTTGTGCCATCGAGCTCTTTATCTACTCTCTCTCACATGCAAAAGATTACCAATGTCATACTATAATTTGTTCAAATCCCCATAAGAATGAATTACGTATGTCTTCTAGCTATGTCCCTAAAGTAATGCCTAAGGGTTGAGGATTCTAGTGACTTGCAAGCATAGCCATTAATCTTAACAAAAAGTGAGAATGCATGTTAATTAAATATGGCAACCCTAGATTTAAAAATCAATGTTGTAAGTTATTGGGAATTGGACAAATAGATTTAGGAGAGGCTTGAATGAAGATTCTAGTATAGAGTAAGGCAAGGTAAGATCAAGTCATAGCACTAATTGCTTTTTCAAGAATAATGAAATTACCATGGAAGATTCAATGGTATGAAATTCCTATCCCTAGGAAAGGAGGAATTTCACTCCCTTGACATGAAAGATATCAGTTTATCAAAATGGTCAATCTTAACTCCTTGACTTTAGGTTCTAGATGTTAGAATTAGAATTGACTTTAGAAAAAAGACAAATTATAAGGAATTCTAGGGTTTGAATTGATTCCATAAGAGTGTTACCAACTAGGGTTTTTTAATGCACATGAATCCAATACTTGTTAGTAATCCTTTGGCTTAACCCATGCTACTTATATGAATAATCATGAATATGCAAAACTTGATTTATTCATAATCCCATTTCTTAACTACGCATGCATAGTACATATATATATATATATATATATATATACATAATCACACTTACTTTCCTCATGTTATTCACAAATACTATTTCATCATGTACGTATGCTCCCATGTACACAGTAAAACATAATAACCATTTCCTCCTTACTAAGATAACAATTCAATAAATTCTTACCACCTTCATAAGGAAAAGACTTCATAATAAACAAGGAAACTCGGTAGACATATGTAGGGAAATAATTATGCTTGGCACCAGGTATGGGATCCAAATGGGGTGACCTTATCCCAACATGACTTTATTCATTTGCTAAAGAGACATGCACTTAGAGCCCTTGATCAACCATAAGGCTCCATTGATCTTTCATCTCTAGCAAGATACCTAGGAATCCTTCATAATCTTGCATGATTGCTCATTCCATCATCAAAGTCTCATGTGCCTTGTAGTTTAAGGATGAATAGGGTGCATCTTGAAGTTCAAGTTTGGGAAAAAAGGATGGCTCACAAAGTGCAACATGTTTACATGGGAAAAGATATGCGGCTTCTTCCATCACTCAATCAATCTAGGATACCATCACACTGTGAGCCTTTCTATCTATGTAACTTTTTCACCTGTAAGTGTAACGAGTCCATTTGGAAATTTTGTGTTTGGTTTCTAAGAGCTCTTATTCATGGCAGATGTTTTCCCTTCGGACTTCAAGGAGTGGGCTCCAGTAGCAAACATGGATTCCATACGGTTCTTGATATCACTAGCGACACTCAGCAGATGGAATGTACCAGCTCGATGTCAAGAATGCTTTTCTCAATGGTTACCTAGACAAGGAAGTCTACATGCTGCTAGCAACCAACAAGTTATGTTGAACCAGGAAAAGAGAATCAGGTTTGCCATCTCAAGAAAAGTCTCTATGACTTAAAGCAAGCACCCAGGAGTTGATACAACAGAATTGACAAGTATTTTGCTAATTTGGGATACATGAAGTCCAATGCTAAAAAATGCAAAGTCTATAATATCCAATAGATGAACCAAGATGAAAAGGGGAGGAGGATGGCTTGATGTAGCCAAGGTCCAATAGTTCTTTAGTTGCCCCTTGATCCCCTCATTTTCCAAGGGGATGCTCTTGTACCGAGGTATGTTGACTCTGGAATCAAGTCAATGTACTGTTCCACTTGTAATGTAATGCTAAAATGATATAAGATTCAAATACGTCTTTGTGATCTTCTTCTCCTCCTACCTCAAAGCCAAAAGCATAATGAGGACTAGAGCTAGCTAGGATGCCTTGTCCAATGGTGTCATAACATGATTGCTATAACTCTCTATGTTCCTAGTCTCTCTTGAATGCAAAACCTTAATGTTAGCACGCACTATTAGGAGACTCAGAAATATGCTTCCATGCCATGTCTATGTAAGACTTCAATTAACTTGCTAGCCAATGTGGTTGTTAAAGGACTAGTTATAGAGGACCATCTACTTAATATAAAATAGGTTGAGAAGTGAAAAAAAGTAACAAAAAAGTAATCTTGTTACATGCAAGTGGGAAATTGATTCTTCAATTAGATAGTCGATTTATGGGTAGAGATAAGAACTAGTAGCTTGTTGCATGCAAAGAATGTTGTTTTAATCGTTGATATAATTCCAACTAGGCAACTTCTATTTGGAAGAGCTAAAAGATATAACAAACTACCTAGCTTGGATGAGATTTGGAGTTAGAAAGAAGGACTAGTCAATCGGTTCCATTTAGATAAATAATATAAACATTAAACATTCTCTAGCTCATGCATGAAGAAGAAGAAGTTCAAAGCATGACTAGCCAACCATCAAAAGAGTTTTTTTAATTAGCTACCCAATTTATGAAAGTAAGAAGCCGTGTGTTGATTGTATGAAGAAGACTCTAAATGCTAACTCACTCGCTCTTGATATGTATTGAACACAAAGCACATGAGCCTCAAGGCTTTGGGATCTCCTATATACCCCCATGCAGTATATGGTTCATATATTAGGGGATTACCTAAAAAGTATTGTAGAGGGCTAAATGCGGGAGACCCATTTGAATTAGGTTTAAAAATTGTACTGCTTTGCAATTCTTTTTACAGAAAAAATTAATTTCAAGATCAAGAGAGCAAGGGGACTACTCAGTTCCAATGATCCTAGTGGCTCTATTGGTGCTAGTACTTAGTGCAGAAGAAGGCATTTTTTCTAGTGCTGGAAATAATAGCTAGCTAGATGCATATGAAAAAGAGGCTAAGGGAATAAGATGACTGACCTAGAGCTAGTTGCATCTTAGAACCACTGTATATCTTATAGGTTGTTGCAACAGGAGGTGATTCAAGGTTTAACTTAATGGTATGAGTTTAAACACACATTATTACTTGCTTCTTATGAATTAAATAAGATCAATAATCTTAATCACAAAATTCTCACAAGGCATTCCTAGTAGAGGCATTAAATAATGTAAGTATGGAAACATGATCATTTGATAAAGGAATCAATAAAACATGCATTACTTCGTTGAATACGAAGAGCAAATTCATGGCATCAAAAATATTAAAAACGTGGCATGTAGAGACCTAACTCTTATTTTCATGACATTGAAATAAATAATAACACCACAACATTGGAAATGCATAAAATATCAAGTTCCATTAGCATACTTTAAAAATGAGTATTTCTCAAATAATAAATGATTAAGGTGATTTATTATTTTATCCAACATGACTAATTAAAGCAATGTTTCCCCCTTATATTTCACCTATACACAAAACTTAGATTGTCACTAGGTCAAAGTGCTTTTCTCTAGATTATATTGAAATTTTCTTTGGCAAGGACTTACATCAACATTTTATAAATACAACCATAAAACAAAACTTCGGTTGGCATATTTTCCAACTGTGTAAGTTTCATGAATTTTTGCCTTTTAAAAAAAGCTCGATCGAGAAAATGTAAGGCGGATAAAATAGATACAACTATTATTGTAACTAAATACCCTACAAAAAAACATGTATATTAAAAGTAACATAAGTAAATCACTAAAAATCTGCTATTCTAAAATATATGTTATCCAACCCTTACAAACTTTTAAAGTATATGAACCTTAGTCAAACAAAGGTTTGTGCTAAGTTTCATGACCCTAGGCCACACACGTGTATTATAAGCTCCAATTGCAGAATTTTAGGGCACTTTATGGACCACACATGGTTTAAAAAAGACAAAGTATGCTTGCCCTACCATGGAAAACTTTGTTGGACCCATATGAAGATTTGGAAAAAAACAAAAAATCCATTCATCCTTTTTGTTCTACTCCAAGTCACTATCTCCCCTCTCCCTCTTGTACTCAGCCATTTTTCTCATGACATAAAAACATTTGTCAAATATTAAAGCATAAATGCAATATTGCTAAGATGTGGAGACAAAGATGCAAAGTGGAGACGAGGAATCAATAGTATGAAAGAATAAGAAGTAAGTACGTCCCCCTAGCATGGTGTTTTAGCGGTCTTCAAAAAAATTAGGCCTGAAGTAATTCTATTGCAAGACTTGAAGTGTGGGTATACAGATCCTAAGTGCTTAACCTTGAACTAGATATAAAGTGTTTGTGAATTGTACCGTACGGGGTGGGGGGTGGGGTGTTGGTCCATAGGTCTGCTAGTGGTAGGGAGCTATTTAAGGATGTGCATGGGTGTGTCATTGCTATGTCCATTTCTATCACTAGGTTTTTGTTTTGTTCTGCAAGTGTATATGCGCCTAATGGTGCTCAGGAGAGGAGTGATTGTTGGTTCTTTTTGAGTGAGACCATGAGCGAGTACTTGACTGAAGGTAATTGGTTGCTAGGTCGGGATTGGAATTTCACAAAGGGCCCCTCGGACCGCTATCACAACATGGTAGGATTATTGTAATTTCATAAAGGGCCTCTTAGACCACTCTCACAACATGCTAGGATTATTGGTAGGCAAAGAGAGGCATGGGAAGCATTAGTGCTAGGTCGTGATCTGGTCAACTGTGTAGAATTAGAGCCAACAAGCCTCAATGACTTCACTTGGAACAATAGAAGAAGAGGTGAGGAGTTTTGTGATGGCTGACTTGACAAATTCTATGCCTCAGCACTGGTGGACGTGGTCGAAGGAGTCCTTTTGCCTTGCTTAAACGAAAGTCAATCTTTTGAGTGTGGTTATGGGGTAAGAGTCTCAGAGAACTGGCCCTCCAACCATGTCCCCTCAACTGAGGGAAGGGCAGATCAATGGCTATTGGGTAGCGCTAAGATTCGGAGATTGACGGCTAAAGTGGTCTATCGTAATCTGCAAATAGCTCTAGACTTGCTGCCATAGTTCAATCACAAGTGGTCCATGAGGAGAAGCCCGATGTGGTGGAAGGCCAGGTTAAAGATTCTCTTGAAGAACTATAAATTGGGGAAGGCTAGATTTTTTTTTTTGGCAAAAAAGAGACTTTTATTAAGTATTAAAGAAAACCATTAAAGCAAGCTCCATACAGGAATACACCATGCAATGCATGAAAAGCTCAAGAGCCAAAAAGAAAGGATTGGGGCTGATAGTGCCATCTCAATCTGGTAGCAACCTCCAAGAAAAAGGGAGAACCCCTCCAAACTCGAAGAAATACAGTCCTCTTAGAAGAGGCTGCCCGTGAAGGGCCCTGCATGCTAGCCCATATGGCTATCAAAGTGTGAACCGTGTCACACTAAATACCCGTGAACACCTGTGATGGGTGTATCTGGGTGTCATCCAAGGCCTCTGTGCATCTGGCTCTCCAAAAGTGCCAAGAGGAAATGCTAGCCAAAATCTCCCAAGAGGTGTCCACTGAAACATGTGAAGCTCTGAAAGGAATATGTGGTACATCCTGAAGAGAGTAGGGCTCTATCACCTGTTGGCGGATCGAGAGTGCCCAAGAAGAAGGCTCACCCTCATAAAACACCTGGGGCCCAGTAAGGGATAACCATGCGACTGAGCCCCAAGTCATGAAGAAAGGGGAAGTATGAAAAATGCTGAGTATCCGAGCAACTCCTTTCCAAATAATTCTCGCTTGATTGTAGTCCCAAAGGCAATGTTGCACTGACTCCTCTACAGAATGACAGCGAGGGCGAGTGGGATCAGCCCCAAATCGTGATCTCCATAGGTTCATTGCAATCCCTCCATGAATAGAAAGCCAAAAGAAAAGAGTGATCTTTCTATTTCTGAGAGATTTCTAGAGCCTCCTCCAGAAATTCCTACGCAAATCTGCGGTGATGAAGAAGCTATCCCCATGGGGGGCTCTGGAGGGAATCCAACCTCTACTGCTCAGCTAAAATCTCCTGGCATTACCAACCGTGAAATGAAAGAAGGGAATCCCCCTCTCTCGGTGCCCATGATCTATCCACTCCCACTCTCCTAGGTCCCACTGCAAGCACCTGATAGGTGCAGCTCCATATAACCACAACCTCCAGGATCCCAGGGCCAAGAGCATAGGGTCGGGGTCTAAGTACCACTGTAAGCCCGCTCCATGGTCCATAAAACTAGCAATCTTGACACACTGAAAGGCAACCTCTAGAAGAATACCATTCGTGGATCTAGAGAGTATGCCTCCATCCCCAACGTAAAAGATAGAGCATCTTTCCCGAGATCTCGAAGAGCGATCACTTGTAGAGGAACTACTGTCCTCGAAAGAGCTCCCATCCAGCTCGCTGTGTGGAAGAACAACTGAAGTGGTGAGACACACCTTGTGGAATTGCCTAGGAAGAGAAGTTTGGAAGAAGGTGGAAAAGGCGATCCGCCAAGCAGGGCTGATGCGTACGTTTATGTTGGTGGCAATTGATGCCTCGTCTTGCTCAGTGATTGGAAGGGCTTCCCTCGACTCTTTGCTTTGCTTGGCCATATATCCATGAAATAGTGCTCATGGCCATATGGGAGACCAAAAACCTCTTAGTGTTTCAACGTTTGCACTGGGCGGGTTCCAGAGAGTTTGTAATCCTCGCTCTGGTCAACTCGAACTTTAGAGATTTGAGTTGGATCATAATCTCTTCTGGGTGGTCAATAGGGCTTTATTGGAGATTAGATCTTGCTTGTCCCTTGGAAGTTCACATCTTGTTGCTTGTAGTGTAGACTCTAGGCTAGACCTTTGGTATGAGCCAAGTTTTGTATAGGGTCTAATTGGGATTGATCCCCCCCCTTATTTTATTATTAATATAGCTGACTTGTTTTGTGTTAAAAAAGAAGAAGAAAGTAAGTTCCTCTAGCTTCAAAATTCTACTAGGGATAGGAGTATAAGTGAGAGAGAGAGACTTGTAGTGTTTTTTGTTTTTATTTTTGATTTGAGAGTTTCATGCTTTAGCTTTCCACATTATTTATATAAGCCTTGTTCCCATTCTAGGCTATGCCTCCCCTTGAATGACCGAACCTAGTACATCTCCTAGGTCTCAGAATCTTGGATAAGTCTCTCCGATCTGTAGTTGATTGTTTTTGCCTTTGCTCACCCTTGGAAATAAGGGGCTCCACATTGTAGAAGGACATTGCTTTTGGGATTAAGAATTTTAGAAATATGCTTGAAAAGATTGTAATAGTTATCATGAAGTCGGGGATTTAGCAATTGTGTCTTTTTTTGAAAAGTATCTTCTCAATGCAACAAATCTGGATTTGATTTGACAGTTTGCAATGTCATGAAAATTGAAATTTAGGATACTCACTATTAAAGTTTGTAATTTTTTGCTAGGGTGGTTTTCCTAGGTTTATTAAGGGAAAAACGAATCACCATGCTTGCTTGGAGCCTATTTGCTCTCCGAGGCTTCTTGAAAGAAAGAAGAAAGAAGAAGAAGTATGAGGCTTCTTAATGGAAACTCGATCCACTTTTCTTTCTTCCATTGATCTTTCAAAAGAAGTCACTTGTGATATGACTGTACGTGTGGGGAAGATGTCTGTGGTGGAGTTGGTGAGGGGCAGGGGAAAAGAGGAGGAGGGAGAAAACCAAGATTAGGAGGGTCATGCGGGGGGCATGGGGGGGGGCAAAGAAAAGGGGGTTGAAATGAAAGTGCGGTTGAGTGAGGACCGAAGGGGTCATAGTCGGGAATTTAAAGGAAGAAAAGGGCAAGAGAGCCCAAAGCCCAAAGCCAAAAGGCAAACAAAAGAAAGCAAAACCCACCCTTCTCGTATTGAGTGCTACACAGGGCAACGTGCCGACTTAACACAAGAGACACACACACTCACACATCTCATCTCTCTCTGTCTCATCTCTCTCTGTCTCCACAGAGCAGAACTGCACTAGCCATGCCTGCCTAGCAGTCTTTTGCTTGGTGGGTTCCTCTCTCTCTCTCTCTCTCTCTCTCAAAACATAACTCCTTGCCTTGCCACCTTTTGCTTTGTGGGTTGCTTCCTAGCAACCTTTTGCTTTCTGTTTTGCTTCCTCTCTCAGAACACCCCTGTAGTACCCCCTGCCTTCCTAGCAATCTTTTGCTTGGTGGGTTGCTGTCTGAACATCCGGGCAAAGAGGAGGGGCACACACACACACACACGCACACACACCACAATAAAAAAGGGCTCACCAGATCACATACCCAAACGCACAATCCCCACACAGGGCTCCTCCTCCCTGCTGCTGCTGCCTCTCCTCACACAGCCCCAAAGTGGAAAAACCCACCCACACGCAGAGTTCAAATATGCCCCCATCCAAACCCAGAATCAAAACCCCACAGCCAGAGCAAGAGCACGAGCTTTCTCTCCATCTCTAGAAGAGCTCTCTGAGTCTGTGTCGGTCTCTGTCTCTGCCCCTCACCCCCTTTGTCTTGTGTGTGCATTTGTAGCTACCAAATTAGCCTTGTAGGCAGCCAAACCCCAAGCTGCTGTGCGTGTGCAGGTTCCCTTTGTGATGCAGAAAGGCCAGGGAGTGTTGCAGGGGGCAGGAGCATCAGGGGGAGGGGGGGGATCTGGTGCAATTGCAGTATCTAATCCTGCTACAGGTGCACTTTCCCCAACAGCATCATCAGGAGGAGGAGGAGGAGGAGGAGGAGTAGCCTCTGGTGCTGCTGCTGCTGCTGCAAATCCCACCGCATCAGCCCCTCCTCCCTCCTCCTCTTCAGTCCACCTCCGAACCCCCCTCCCTTCCTCCCCCGCTGCTTCCTCTTCTTCCTCCCCTTCCTCCTCCCGATCCCCCTCCATTTTCCCTTCCTCCTCCCCTGATTTCTCCCACCAAATCCCCCCCCACCTCCTCCATTCCTCCTCGTCCTCTGCTTCCTCCTCCTCCTCTTCCTCCTCCCCCAGTCTGCATTTCGGAACCGTTCCACAACAATGGCAGCAGCACCTGCTGCAGCAGCAGCAGCACCACCTCCAGCAGCAGCAGCAACAACAACAGCATCATCAGCATCATCATCATCTTCAGCAGCAATTGCAGCAGCAGTCCCAACAATCCTCCCATCCCGGCCATCTCCTCCAGGTGTGCGCCAATTGGCCCCTGCCTTCTTCGTTCCAGTCCGAATTGCCCTTGTTTCAGATTTTGCGGGACGGATCGTAAACGCCCGTTTCGATCATTCACCCTAGGTGCCCACTTTTGCAAGGGGGTCTCGAATGGCGTCACTTAACAACGGGAAATTGGGTACACGCAAGTTTGCATAATTAAGGGTTTGAAGGTTTTCCCCTTCCCTTCCGGCTTAGGGAGTGGGTGACTGGTTTCTACATTTTTACACTAGAAACTCAAACGTTTCTTCGCATGTGATGCGGCGAGCGTTGTTTTAGAAGTGCATAGGTGCCGCTGCTGATAGATATCTCAGTCGATCCATGCCCGTGCGTCGATGCGTCCCACTTGCTTTCATTATTTAATGTCGACTTGCGGTTTGCAATTTGTGGTTTGATGCGGGGAGACATCCTCAAATGACTGTCGAAATGGGTCTATTACGTCGGGAGGATGCATGCTTCGACAACATTATGATTATAAGTTTGCTGAATGCAACCTTTGACACGTGTGCGGCCTTTTTAGAGTAATCCTGTTATTATGAGGGGCGCGCAGATGTTCTTTGGGCGCTTATACCGAAACGTGATGCTGAGTTTCCTTTATTTTTTGAGTGTGTGCAGCAGTATCGAAAGAGCACATCAAGTGATCAGTATCAAGGAGCCGTGTTCCAAGGTGTTGCGGGCAGTGGCGGCGTCAGTGGGCCATCTGGCCCACAGTCGCTGCTGCCATCACCTAGAGTCTACACTGATGTAGCCCAACAGCAGATGCCGCCTCCGGTTGCATCAGAGGCACAGGGGGGGAATCAGCAGCTTCAGTATCTACAACAGGCTTTGTTTGCTGCTCAGAAGAAAGCTCATGCAAGTGCACAGCAGAATAAATCTGCTTTTGTGAGTCAAGGAGTCTCATCAGAAGATCTAAATAACAGTCTAAGCCTTCAGAACCTGAGGCACTTTCAGCCTAGGCAAGGACAAGTTCAAACAGCAGCTTTCAATAAAGCAGCCGGCCAGTTTTTGTCTACAGATCAGCAGATGGAGCAAATTCATGAACAAAGGAGTGATCCACGGACTCAACAGAGTTATGTCACTCAATCAATGCCCAATATGTTGAGACCGTCGACTGGGCTTCTTCAGGGCCAGCAACAGTTGCTCGCAAATGGACAGACACAGCAGGCAGGGATGTCTAAAATCCCTGTTCTTCAACCTCACCTTCTGGATCAAAATTCAGGATCTTTTCTTCCTTCTCATGCACAGTTCATGCATCCACAATTTCTTCCACAATTGCAGGCACAAATTGCAGCGATGCAAAAGGTTGCTGATGCAGGGTCCGGTCTTCAGCATGTACATTCCACGAGTGCAAAAGACCAAGATATGGGTGTGACAAACAGGGTTTTATCTACTGCACAACATGGCTCTGTACCCACAGATGGACAGCCTGTGTCAGGAATGGTGATGGGAAAGGCTCATCAAAACTTGTCCAGTGGATTAGTCTCCAACCCTAACCTCCGACAGCCACAGCATCAACCCAGCGAGTATTCTATTGAAAGGGGTGTTTTGAGCTTGAACAGGCCAGGTAATGCTGCCACATCCTCAGTGCCAGTGCTGATGAACAAGAGCACAATTGCTGCACCTTTACCTCCTAAGGCAGACAAGGCACCTGGAGCTTCAGGAATTCCCTCTTTAGAGAATACCCAGGTGCAGTATACCCGACAGCACCAGCCACATGGATCTATGGGTAGCAGCAGCGAAGTCCAAAACCCTAACTCTTTACTTAATCAGCAGGCAAACTATCATCAACAGGTGCAACATCAACAGGGTAGTCATCATCAACAGGTGATACCACTTCAGCACCAACTTCATCATCTTCATAATCATCATCAGGGAAGTAATCAGCAGCACCCTCAGCAGCCGCAGCGGCCGCAACATCATCAACAACATCAACATCAAGATCAACATCAACAGCTGCAGCAGCAGCAGCAGCAGCAACTGCAGCAGCAACAGCTGCAGCAGCAACTACAACAGCAGCAACTGCAGCAGCAGCAACAGCAACTGCAGCAGCAGCAACAGCAACAGCAGCAGCAGCAGCAGCAGCAGCAGCAGCAGCAGCAGCAGCAGCAGCAGCAGCAGCAGCAGCAGCAGAAGCAGGGCTTTTGCTTCACAAGGCAACAACTTATGGTGCTTAAGGCGCAAATTCTAGCTTTTCGTGCTCTCAGAGTAAGTATCTCTGCTTTCCTAGACACAGACAGACACACAGACACACACAGACTTTCTCTCTCTCTCTCTCTCTCTCTCTCTCCTGTGTATGTATGAAAGTGTTCAGAAGCACTTAAAATCTCTCTTTCTTATTTCCATAATCCTGTGGATCTCACAGGTTCTTCGGGTCCTAAAAAGATGGAGAGAGAGAGAGAGAGAGAGAGAGAGAGAGAGAGAGAGAGAGAGATCTTGATGTTGTACTTAGAAGTGGAAGGTAACATCTGTGCATGTCAGCACTCAGAATCCCTATCTTGGAAGATGTAGTGAAGATGCAGCCACTGGAAATTCTTGCATCCCTAAATGGAGTCTTTAAATTGCAGGGCAATTAAACTGAAAAAAATGGCACCTCCCCAAATGACACTAATTCGGACACTTGGGTACAACTTTTCACTTAGTATGGGTGTTGAAGAGAGAAATTTAGCCTCCACACCTTGAAAGTGTTCTCATCCCTTCCCAAGGTGTGTACCTCTGGCATCGCTTATGTTAAGCCTAGGTCTTGGAACTCCGCATGGACATGTGTGTAAGATATCACACCCTCCACCTGTGGGCCCTCTAGCAGCAATCATTCTCACTAGTAGATGCCATGGGTGACTTTTTTGGGAAAAGATCTTATGCTAAAAGATCTTTTTTGCTGGCCTCTAAATGACGTGCATAGTTGCAAAAGTTGTTTTTTGGGAAAAGAACTTTTTTGCTAGCCTCTAAAAGTAATTTGCAAAAGTTATTTGTTTGGGAAAAGACGACCATTTTTGCTACTAGCTAGCCTCTAAATGACATGCATAGTTGCATAAGATGCGTTCCTTACCCATAGAGCTAGATATGGCACCTCTTAACCAACCCCCCCGCCCCTCCCAGCCCCCTCGCCTCCTGCTCCCCTTCCGCCCTCTTCCCCTCCCCCCAAAAAATAAACCCAAACAGTCCTGAAAAACTATTTTTACATTTTCTTACTCTGTGCTTCAGTTTACTTTTTACAAACTGCCATTACATACGACATGATGTCTCTGAGATGTTATTGAGTCTTGACTCTTTACTTTAAAATTTGCACTCTTTCATTTACATCCCAAGCTGCGTGGAAATTGGATTCTTGGATGAAAATGTAGATGCCAGTTATTAGCTAAAATCTATAGGTTATGATTTAGAATGTACTGTCATTATCATGTTCCAACATCTGATGCCCATGAATTTCATTTTTCACAGGTTGAAGTGTTTAAGTGTTGCTTTCTAAGTTGTTGGTATAGCTTCTTTGCAAACCAGCTAACCTCTGTGTGTGTGTGCATGCGTGTGTGTGCGCATGTGGAGAGAGAGAGAGAGAGAGAGAGAGAGAGAGAGAGAGAGAGTTAGGTCTTTGAAAGAGTGAAGGGTCTATGAGACTGAAAAAACCAGATACAAGGAGAAAAGCCCTGAATTGGTGGAGCCACTAAGCAGGACTGAGAAAACCAGATACAAGAATAAAAGCCCTGAATTGGTGTAGCCACCAAGAGGGCATCCACACCCAATAGGAATACACCTTAGAATCCTTTTGTATTACATCAGCTATGAATTGAGTGTCTCCACACCTACGTTGGTCTCCTAGCTGATTTGAAATCTTGGATGAGAGCAAGGCCTTCATGATGGACTGTCTACTTGCCACTCTTTTAAGCTTCCCGTATTTTCTGAAGTTCATTAGACTTCATCTTAAGCTGTTGAGGGGTAAGATCTTTTGCTATCCACATCTTAGTGTCTTTTAAGGCTTTGGTTTCTTGGTGTGCGTTGGAATGCACCAACTAATGTAGGGTTCAAGTGATCATGGGCATGGCGTACTTAAACAGTAAAGGAACTTGTAAATCTTCACTGTGCCAATGCTCTGGTAAACCCCCAATCTGCATGTTAAGTGCACGTTTCTCCTTAGCTTTCTTGTCGTTTAAGCCCTAAATCCACAGGTTTGTTGAGCTTTAATTTGACCTGATGCGAAATCAAATTATCAAGCTTGGAAATGATGTGTGAAGGAGGATCACTCACACATTGGTGTACAGCTCTTGAATGCATTCTGGGCTCTGCACGCATGTACGTACGTACGTACGTATGTGCACGAGTGGATAGATGTATATGTATGTATATACGTGTGTGTGCACACACATGCATGTAGGCATGTGTGCGTGTGTTTGCGCACAGGTATATGTATGTACATTGTATGTGAATATAGGGAGACATGTACATGCACGTACGTGTATGTGTACAGAGACAGACGCACGTACACGTACATGTACATATACATATATATTATACATATACATGTATGTGTAGGCACACATGCACATGCATATGCATATATATATCTGTATACATAGCACATACATTACATATACATTTACATTCACATACACATGTACATGTATGCACATGCACATACACATTCGTTTACATATACATGTGTGCATGGCTGCGTGTATCCTGTTTACGTGTATTTATATGTGTGTACATGTTTAGATACACGTACACATGTATATACATGTGTATATATGTATGTATATATACATGTGTATGTGTGTGTGTATGTGTATATATGTATGTATATGTGTATCCATGCATGCATCAATGAATGTGTATATATATGTGTCCATCTTGGATCAGCTATGAATGTGCATTTTACATAATGAAAAGTTTCTTTTACAAAAAAAAAAGTGTGTATATATGTGTCATCCTTCTTAATGCAAAGTTTCTTTAAGGGAAAAAAAAAGTGTGTATATATGTATTTATGTATGAGGAAGAGAGAGAGAGAGATAGATTTGGAATATCTGAAGAATTGCTCAATGATATTTTTGCAGCGAGGAGAGCGAACGCTGCCAGATGATGTTTTACTGTCTCTTGGTCTTGTATCCCAACAAAACATTGCAGTAATGGAGCCAACTGCAGCAAACGAGAGGCCATCCTTTCCTGTGGCTATTGAAGCTCTACCTGTAGCAGGGAAAGATGACATCATGGAAAGGCAGGGGGCACTTGCTGCTGGTACTGCTGTTCTGAAGGCAGAAGGGAAAGCTCAAAAAGTCTCCACACAGGTTGAGAGGACAGAAATTTATGGGTCGCAGCAAGCACAGGTGGGTAATGTAATTGATCATGCCAATGTAGGTCTGATGAAACAGGAAGACACGTCAATGGTAGCCAGACCTGTGACAGATTCTACTGTGAGCCAAAGCAGTTATGCTGGGCATGCTTCTAAGGAGGAGTCTAGCCTAGTCAATAATGCCATTATGACAAGCAGACCTAGCTCACCAACTAATGTGCCTGTAGCAGCAATATGCAGTCCAGCAAAAAAGACCATGCCAATGAACTCTATTCCGCAAAAGGCCTCTCAAGGGTTGAGGCGATATCGTGGTCCATTATTTGATTTTCCTCCTATTGGGAGGAAGGTTGAGAGTCCTTTACAGGGGAATAACCCTTTGGGGGGTCCTATTTCACTGGGATATGATGTCAGACAGCTTTTGTTAAAAGAGGGTGTCCGAGTGGTTGATAAGAAAAGAGCTGAAAAGCTGAAAGTTATAGATGCCTTGTTAGCCTCTGGGCTTGATAAAAAGCATATACCTACAGAACTAATATTGAAGCTTAGAATTGAACAAAAGAAGCTCCGCCTGATGGCATTGCAATCAAGGATAAGAGAGGACATAGAAGAGCAGCAGCAGGACATTATGGCTATGAGTGACAGGGGTTATCGTAAATTTGTCCGCTTCTGTGAGCGCCAACGGGCAGACTTAGCTAGACAGGTTGTCCAGTCACAGAAGACCACAAGAGAGAGGCAGTTGAAATCTCTCTTTTTGTGGCGAAAAAGATTCCTCGAGGCTCACTGGGGCGTAAGAGACGCTCGGACTACGCGGAACAGGGGTGTTGCAAAGTATCATGAGAGAATGCTCAGGGAGTTTTCCAAAAAGAGGGATGAAGACCGAAATCGGAGAATGGAGGCTTTGAAGAATAATGATGTTGATACTTACCGTGAGATGTTGAAACAACAACAGACTAAACTGCCTGGAGCTGCAGGGGAGCGGTTTGAAGTGCTATCTTCTTTTCTGTCCCAGACAGAGGATTACCTTCACAAGCTTGGTGGGAAGATTTCTGCTATCAAGTACCAGCAAGAGAAAGACGAAGCAGCAGTTGCAGCAACTATGGCTGCTAGAGCTCAGGTATAAGTCTGAATCAAACTCGTTTTGATTTTTGAATCCCTCTTTTCGCCCTGCAGATGAGATCTAGCTTTTCCATATTTAAAATGCAAGAAGGACATGGATTTCAAGAAATGAAGATGTGATTAATGCAGAGTTTTTCTTCTCCAATATGAGGAAATATTATTTTACTATAATGGTCAAGTCTTTGGTGGGTGCTTTTCAGGGGCTTTCAGAAGAAGACGTTGAAGCAGCTGCAGCACAAGCTCGTGAGGAGGTTGATACAAGACTTGAATTGCCTGACAGGGCATCTGATTCTGTTAGCAAGTGAGGATTTTGGCCTAATGCAAAACTGCAAAATGTGCAGTGGATCGTTTTTGCGGATTAGCTTTGTAGCGCTCATATTTTATGCCGCTTTTGGCTGGATGCCTACAAATTTGAAGGTTGGACTTCGAGCCCAAAATTACTGAGCCTTCGTTTGGGGAATTGATCTATTGTTGCAGATACTACAGTCTGGCACATGCAGTGACTGAACGAATTGTCAGGCAACCTTCAATGCTTCGTGCTGGCATCTTGCGGGATTATCAGCTTGTGAGTTTTCAAGGGAATGTTTTTTGGTTTTTGGATTAGGGCTTCTGTCAGTTTCTCTGGGCTGTAATTGGCATGCTTTCTATTTAATTGCGTATAATTATATATCCCAAGCTCCCATTGACTTGTAGGATTGTTGTAGCGGGAATTGCTTCTAACTGCCATTAAATCATCTTTTTAAAATTTGCAGATTGGGTTGCAGTGGATGCTATCATTGTACAATAACAGGCTAAATGGAATATTAGCTGATGAGATGGGCCTTGGCAAGACTGTACAGGTGTTCTTCTTTATCCATGGATGTAAAGCGATTTGAGCGATCAAAAGATGATGTTTTTTGAGGATTCCAGAAGTCCAATGAATGAGTGTGGATTTTGTATTTCTGTGCGTGCATGTGTGTGTGTGTGTGCATATGTGCATGTGCTTGTATGCGTGCATACACCGATACAGATCCAGATTCTAACATACATACAGGCAGACATGTACATATCTATATATCTTTGACTATGATTTTATGCATATAGACTTGTATGGTATGCGCGTGTTTATGGGTGTATCTGTATTTCTTCCTCACCCCCCCCCAACATGCAATTGCTCATGTGCATAGACACATGCACAGATTGCCCCCCATGTATATTAAGTGTCTGTATACGCGCACACACATCTCACACCTTGGTCTTACTATGGATTCACTGCCCAGCTCCACAGCTCAAGTTTCATTGTCTGCAGCTCCAAATGCTGCATATCACTGATTTCTCTGTCTCACCACAACTCCCAGGGGCAGGCCACACCTATCTATTTTTTCGTACATCCATCCCACTTCCTACGACACACACCATGACACCGCTCATATGCACTACGTATCACGTTATACAATTTGATTACAGCCTTCCACTTGAGAACTCTGCACGCCTTTCCACCTAACTCACTTACATCGATTACATACCGCTCCTATTTTATCGAGCTGCCCTGACCACCCGCTCTCTTCATGAATCTGCCCTACAACACCACCCTGTTCCATTCTTCAACTGCCTCTTGGCTCGGTATCTGTAACAGCTGGTTAGATGATGAGTTTCCTCCGCACAGGTTTGCCCTATTCTAGAGCTCCGTTTTCAGCACTAAGTTCTTTACTGTGTGGCAACCCACATGGCCTACAATGCTGCCCAGTGGTTGTTCGGTGGATGTTTCCCTCCACCTAGATCTGCCCATGTGGCATCCAAACTTGATGCGCACACAGCAAACTATCAAAACCCCCAATCCCCATATTGATACTATGTTCTTGTGCTCTCCTCATATGGACACATACATGTGGGACAATGAACCCTAATTTCCAACACTTTTGCGCCATTGTACACAAAGGAAAGGGAAAACACAACTGCATATGTACCACAACTGCATATTTGTCGCATCATTGGCAAACAGCACCTCTTCCCGTTGCGGCAGATCATTCTAAGAATGAGTGTCCAAAGCGCAAGAATCAAAAGCAAGGGCTGGGACCGAAGCTCCAAGCAGGTCCGGGTACCAAAGCCAAGGGAGCGAACCAAGTTTCGATGACAGGTATTTCTGTAAATGTCATTACCTGCTCACTTTCTTGTAATTGCACTTTTAATACTTCGTTATTTGGTTCCCATGATCTTTTCCGAGTTTATGGTGAAGCTAGGGACTAAAGAGTTCACATTCTCTTTGACCCGGGCAGCTCTCACAACTTTGTTAACTACAAATTTGTGCAGAAGATGGGGCTGTCCACGATACCTAGCGATCACACCTATGAGGTGCAGCTTCCAGATGGGAAGCAGTTTTGGGATCGCAAGATTGAAGCGCTTCCTATCCGGATTCAAGAATACACAGGGGCTCTTACGTGCTATGTTATGCACTTGGAGCATGTGGACTTGTTAATCGGAATAGAGTGGTTTAAAACCCACAATATTTGGATTGGATGGACGGAGCATACCCTTTCTTTTATGGATAAGGATACCCAATTTTGTATTCAGTGTGATAATATTCCCTCTTCTCAGGGACCTATTGTATCTGCGATGCAGCTTCGGAATATATTAAACACTTCTCATTATGATGTTTATTAGTGTGTTTTGATTCCACTTTCTTCATTTGTTGTCTCTGTAAATAACAAGAATGATTTAAGTGTGTTTGAACACCGTGAATTGAGAATGTTGTTAGATGGTTTCAAGGATGTATTCCCTGCTCGACTGTCGGAAGGTTTACCTCCAGAACGGGCAGTAGATCATCGCATAGATTTAGTACCTAGTGCCCAACCTATTAGTGTACCACCTTATAGGATGAGCCAGCTTGAGGAGGATGAGCTAGCTTCACAGCTATAGGATTACTTGAATATGGGCTATATTCGCCCAAGTAAATCACCTTGGGGACCACCTGTCCTCTTAAGGAAGAAGAAAGATTCTACATGGAGAATGTGTATAGATTATAAACGATTGAATAAAGTGACAATTAAGAATCGATACCCTCTACCTCGTTCCGATGATATGATAGACCGTTTGACCGGAGCGAAGTATTTCATTAAGATTGATTTGCGAACGGGTTATCACCAAATCCATATCAATGCTAAACACATAGATAGAACCGCATTCCGAACTAGGTATGGCCACTATGAGTTTCTTGTATTACCTTTTGGTTTGACCAATGCTCCTGCCACCTTCCAGCAAATGATGAACGATTTGTTCCGAGATTTTCTGGACAAATTCGTCGTAGTGTTCTTAGATGACATCTTGGTATATAGCCGAACGCTTGAGGATCACATAGGAAACCTCCGGATTGTCTTAGTTATTCTAAGACAGCATAAGCTCTATGCCAAGATGAGTAAATGTGACTTCTTTATGAAGGAGATCATTTACTTATGACACAGGATTTCTTCAGAAGGTACTAGCATTGATCTGGATCGTATCCAGAGGGTTTTAGAATGGCCTATCCCTCAGACTGTGAAACAACTTCGTTCTTTTCTAGGATTTAGGTATTTCTACGGAAGTCTGTGCGTGATTATTCACATATCACAGCACCCCTGACAAACATATTGAAAGGTCGTGGACGCAGGTCTACCCAGCTGATCTCTTGGAATGATGCATTGAACAAGGCTTTTGAAACCTTGAAGTTTTCTATCAAGGAAGCACCCGTTCTTGCATTACCCGATCCTACCCGGCCTTATGTTTTAGAGGCTGATGCGAGTGATTTTGCGATTGGGGCAGCTCTATTCCAAGAGGGCAGACCTGTAGCTTTCGAGAGTAAGAAGCTAGACGATACCCAATATCGTTGGCCCACACTAGAAAAGGAACTCTATGCTGTAGTGTATGCCCTTAAGGTTTGGAGACACTACTTGTATGGTTTGAAGTTTCTTGTATTGACTGATCATCAGTCAATTAAGTATGTGTGTGATAGGTCTGAATTGAGGGGACGGAAAGCTAGATGGGCAGAATTAATGCAAGATTTTGATTTTGAAATACGTTATCGAAAGGGTTTGTTGAATAGTGTGGCGGATGCCTTAAGTCGAGTCAAGTTTGTAAATGCTATGTCATTTACGGAAATATCCTCAGACCTATTTCAATCCTTGAGAGGGCTTTACGCAACTGATATCATTTCAGTTCTTATTGGCAGAGAGTCCAGGATGGGAGCTCCATGGTTGACCAGGACTCAGGGATTGTGCCACCTACGGTACAGGCGGCGGGAGGTCAGTGGATGATTAGGAACGGCTTGCTGTTCCGGAATGGAAAGATTTGTGTGCCAGATGTTCTGGAACTTAGATCCAAGATTTTTTGGGAGTGTCATGATGCTCCTGGTGCTGGACGTCCGGGTATACATCGGACTCTGTCTCTTGTGAAGCATACCTTCTATTGGCCTAAGATGCGTACATTTATTGAGAACTATGTAGTAGGTTGCTGGATTTGTCAGGTTACTAAGGCAGAACGCCTTAGAAGCGCGGGTTTATTACAGCCATTACAGATTCCAGGTAGTAAATGGGAAAGTATTTCCATGGATTTTATTACTGGTTTGCCTCGAATGCGCAAGGGTCATGACTCCATTTGAGTCATAGTCGACCGTCTGACAAAAATGGCTAGATTCTTACCTACTAGAACAACTATTTCAGCTGTTCAGTTGGCTCACGAGTTTGTGGACCACTTGTTTAAGTTGTATGGTTTACCCTCTGACATAGTCAGTGACAGGGACTCAAAGTTTACAAGTAACTTTTGGACACTTGTTTTTGAGAAGTTAGAAACTACTCTAAGTATGAGTTCCTCAGATCATGCACAATCCGATGGCAGTACAGAGAAGGTTAACCAATTGGGTGAAGATATGCTTCGGGCATATATATCTAAGAGACAGTCTTCATGGGAAGATTATCTACCTATGATAGATTTTGCTTATAACAGTGCAAAGCATTCCAGTACTGGTTACAGTCCTTATGTACGGGTTTCAACCTAAGTCACCAGTTATGGTTGGGTTAAAAGGAATTCAAAATGATGCTGCAAAGAACTTCTTGCAAGACATGTAGGAAATGTTGCAGTTTGCCAAGGAGTCTATCAGAAGTGCCTAAGATCGGGACAGGTTTTATGCTAATAGACATAGTTCACCTAGAGAGTTCTCTGAAGATACGATGGTATATTTGCGAATTTCCAAGGAATCCAAGAGCCTAAGTACTGGTTTGGTTCCGAAATTATCCCCCAGATACTGTGGTCCGTTCAAGGTCATTAAAAGAATTGGACCAGTTGCATATCGACTAGAATTGCCTCTTGATGTTAAAGTACATCCAGTATTTCATGTCAGTAGACTGAAAGAAGTCTTGGGTGCGGATGATCAACTTGTTTCTCTTGAAGAGATAATAGAAGTTACAAATTTGACTTTTATTCCACACGAACCTGAGTATATTCTTGAATTTCGTGACAGACAGATTCGTAATCGATCTATCACGGAATACAAGATCAAGTGGAAGGATCGTGTTGAGGAGGATGCAACATGGGAGACATTACAAAACCTCCAAAGAACATTTCCGGGTTTCTTAGCGAACTCAGGAGTGAGTTCTTAGAGGAGGGGAAGTATGTCATGTGCACGGATTGGTATCTGACGTGTACTGGGTACACAAGACTAGCTCAGGTAGCCGGGGAGGCTTAGAGCTAGGCAGGCTTGATTCTCGGGTTGAGTGGCAAGGGTACGAACTAGTTAGAGGTCTTCGCTATTTTTGGCGCTTGGGGCCCGAGTCTATAAAAGGGGCCCAGAGGTTCAGTTCTCAGAGAGCCGATGGGAGCAAGTTTCGTTCCCAGGTGCTAGGTCTGATCCTGGATTGAGTCGCGGACGCGCGCCTGCATCATAGCGTAGCCCAAGGCCCAGTAGCAGATCCCAGGCTTCACAGTGCCACCTGGTGGTATGAGACACCAGGCTGGTTTGGATCTGGTTGGGAGTTCGTGCCAGTAGCTCAGCTCGTGGCTCGGAGGGGACATCTCCTGATTCGGGATCACATCCCGTAGATGTCATGGTTGGGTGGTGAGCAGCCTGCTCAGTTTCTCACGTTGTGTGTGTGTTCTTGTGTTTTCTTGCAGATCAGAGGTTTCAGGAGTACTGGGACGTGTCAGATGTGGACATTTCCAGCATCAAATGCCAAACCGATTGCACGTAGATAGTCGCCTGCAGCAAGCACTGTACCAGTTTTGGATTCATCCGAGCTCATTTGACCCTGTTCGAACCTCGAAATCTGTTCCAGCTGGTACAAAATAGGGTTTTTCTCTGTCTACAGCCCTTGAAAATTGGGGCTTTCCAGTTCTACATGTTATCCTACATTGCTTTGTCCTTTCTAACACTAAAATGCAGCAATCATTGGTGATTGAGCCTGAAAACTCTGAATTAAGGCAAACTGCTACGTGATTCTACTACTAGCATTAAAATTGGCATTATATTCTGCATACTGTTATTTGACACCAAAATAGTGTCACTTCTTAGTACATTTTCAGTGGTTTGGGATATTAAAATGCCTAATAAGAGGACTGGAAGTCAATTCAGGAAGCACCCCGTGGGTGACCCTGATCCTAACACTGATACTGAGGTGTGGGTGATGCTATAAGGTCAGGAGGAATGACCATTCTTGATATTGGCCACATTGGAGGAGCTGATTTCAATGATGCTCATGATGGATCTTGCAAGCCTCTCCTCGTGTGCAAATGCCTCTCAGTCAGGTGCAGGTTGTAAAAAGCTGTATGGCTCCTATGCTGCAGATATTCAAAGACTTGACTAATGAAATCAGGATGGACAACCAAAGGATGGACCAGAGATTGCAGAATTTATCTTCAACCATGAATAGAGGGTTTGACCAACTCAAAAGGAAATTACCCTTTCTGAGTTCAAAGGGGAGACATGTTCACCCAGTGAATTGGAAGAATGGATCAGTAAATTGTTACACCACTTTTTTAGTATCCTAAGGGGGATCAAGGGTAATATAATATTTGCTGTGCTTCATCTTGAGGATTATGCCCGCACATGGTGGAGGCATTTACAACAGGATGGTGTGGTGATGGATTTCTGGGAGGGATTCAAAAGAGAGATCCTCTAGCTAGGGATCAGTATATTTGCAGATGGTATGATTTGACTCAGCAAGGATCAGTGAAAAATTATGTCAAACAGTTTTGGAAACTTGCTCAATTCATCCATGGCATTGATGACAGAAGTAGAATGCTAAAATTTATCCATGGACTACATCCTAGTATTGCCTCAGATGTGGCAGCTCAAAGGCCCAGAACTCTCTTAAGGAAGCCATGAAGTTGGCTGAGTTATATGAACCAAAATACAATCTAAAGGAGAAGACCTTGGGCATTGGCCATTTTGGAACCAAATCCTGAGGCAAAGATGGTCCTACTGATGCAAATATGCCCCCTTCATCTGCCTAGGTATCATACCGTTCATGGCAACAAATGGGGTATATAAGGCTGCAGATGCAAAGGCCCCGATCAAACCTAGTGCAAAGGATGATTTAGGTGAGAAGAAAGAAAAGATGGTGAAGAAACTATATCAAGCAATCATTGATGACAGGAACAAGAAGAATCTGTGTTATCTATGTGGAGAAAAAATGGACCCCTGGGCATCGGAGTGTGTGCAAAGCCAACTTACAAGCAAGCGGTAGCATGATCATTGAGATTGAGGATGATCCCATTCAGCTTGACCTGGCAACAGAGTTAGAGTTTCATGAGTGTGAAAACAATGACGAGGGTGAGGTGGAGGCTACTCAATCTACTCATGGATCTAAGAGGGAACCTGCTTTCCCATATGACCCTGGTGGGTTCATTCCATGTGACACCATGGTAGATGGTGACTGTCAATCTAAGCATCCAAGGATACCCTAGCAGTGGAGGATTGAAGTAATTGATGACTACATGGATATTGATGGAGATTCAGAAGGGGATTCATGTGTTGATGACCTGTCCTGGGACACCCAATCTGATTTGTACAGCATCTTTCTTGAGGAGCTAGAGGTGCCCAATCACTAAAATGAAAAGGGGCAATTAATGGCAGCCTGTCCATATCTGGGTGGACAGTGGGAGCACCCACAACTTCATAAATTCCAAGTTTGTCCAAACAGTCAGGTTGCATCCTCCAGAGATTGAACATGGCTTGCATGTACAAGTGGCTAATGGGGAGCATACTATCAGTAAGGTCAAGTTGCAACATGGAATGACATTATCCCTGATTGAAGCGGATGGTGTTGCAAAGGATGTAAAGTACAGGATTGGTGGTGGAAATGAACAAGAGGCATACACTCCTCTGATAATAGTTTGTGATGGATGCTTTTCAAACCTCAGGCGTACTCCTTGTACTATTCCCTCTTGTTTGGTTGGACTGGTGATGAAAAACTATGAACTTCCATATGCAAACCATGGCCATGTCATACTTGCAGATCCATCTCCTATTTAGTTTTATCCAATAAGCATTGCAGAAGTCTGTTGCTTAGTTGACATCCCTGGAGACAAAGTTCCCTCCGTAGCCAATGGAGAGATGGCCAAACATCTGAAGTCTGTGGTTGCCCTCAGCTACCAAAGCAGTTGCAAGGACCATTTCTATCTGGAGTGAGAAAGGTAGTATACGTTCCATGCCAAACAAAAGCATGCCGGCTTTTCCTGTTCCAAGGCCTGGGGTGCTTCTTGTGGGAGATGCATGCAACATGTGGCATCCTTTGACAGGCAGTGGAATAACAGTTGCTTTGTCTGATATTGTTCAACCATTGTTTAACTTTCACAATGCATCAGCATTATGTGACTATCTGGAAGAGTTCTACACCTTGCGTAAGCTTGTTGCATCAACTAAAAATATTTTGGCCGGTGCACTTTATAAGGTGTTCTGTGCATCGCCTGATTTGGCTATGAGAGAGATGAGGCAGGCTTGCTTTGACTACTGAGGTTGGGAGGAGTTTTCTCAAGTGGACCTGTGGCCTTACTATTAGGCCTGAACCTGCGGCCAATGAGGAAATATGCAAGTATAGAAAAATTTGTGGTCATAAGGTTGTGGAAAAGTTTTGGAATCAGACCTTCAAATTCAATTAGCAAATTCAATAGGCTCTGGAGGGGGCATTTTGTAATAAGCAGAGAACTGTGTTTGGGAAAACCTTCTGCTGACACCTTCAACCTTGATGATTGGAAATATGATACTTGAAGCTTCCATAAGCAGTCAACTAAAAGCCACAACTTTTGGGGAGAAAGAAATGGTATTAGGAGACGATCCACACCATAAACTGCCACAGGAAAAAATCGTGCCACTGGTCTTAAGTACAAATGCTTTGCAACTACGGAGCCCCAAACACAGAATGCATCCTTTGGAGTATACAAACATTGCTGATGGACTTGAAGTCTCAAGAGGACAGTGATGGAGGAGCTGCCTCCCATGGATGAGGGTTTAGAGACCACATCCTCAGAAACAAGTCATATGTGGAATACTACATCAAGTGGAAGGGCCTTCCGGATGATGAATCTTCTTGGCAGCCCTCATCTACAGTGGAGCAGTACCCATATCTACTCAGTTGACACAGAATTTGGGGAGTCTTTGAGCAGCAATGTTGATACACGGATATGATCCCGTCCCATTTACTCTTTCCACTGTTTTCCATTTCTGTTACAGTGACTCTTCCGAATTTGAGGACAAATTCTTTTTGGGTGGGGAGGACTGTAACAAAAGTGGTATTTTAGTAGCCTTTTTATTAGCCTTGTACTTTGTACTTTAGGCTCTAGATTGATGCCACATGGCAGTGTGGGGTTACCATCCCATAAATAGAGTTGTAATTTGGCCTGCCTTAGTTCCTATAAGTGGCATGCCGCCCCGCCCCGCCCCCCCCCCCCCCCCCCGCCCCCGCCCCCCCCATTTGTACTCAGCTTGAGTACCATTCTATTATTATGCCAAAATGGAGTTCTATCTGGGATTCTAAGCTCAAGGTGAATTCTAAGATGGAATTAACGATTTTCTGTCCTTGTGCAGCCCCTCACAAGACCTGTTGTAAGTCCAGCCCCTGACTTACTCTCTTTTCAGTTCTATAAGGTACTCACTTCAGCAATGTTCTTTCTTGCAATGTACATTCCAGCAAGTGTATTTCTGTTCCTAGGCAGAGCTGCGATTGCATTTTCTTCTGAATCTTCTGGAGCGTTAGAACTCCTTCAGCAATGAGAGGAGTGGCTCTCTGCACAGATGCTTCAGCTGCAAACCTCCTTCACAGGCCAACCAACTCCAGTGGCTCGTAATTTCCCGCCTCTGGTGGGTCCAGCAATGATCTGTGCTGCAGCGGGCTGAGGGACCCTGAGATGGCGCTAGACCTACCTGGGCTGGTGTGGAGTCGTCAATCCAGCTGGGATGCAAATTTTGGCTGTTCATAATTTTTCTAAAGGTGATTAGGCTAGCCTAGAGCTGTCGTTTGACCTAAACAGGCTGAAAAATAGCTTTAGTTAGTAGCAGCCCTGTTTCCCCACTGGGCTTGTAGTGATAAGACAAAAGAAAGACTCAGTCACAAAGATTGCTATATCCAATACAGATTCGCCACACAGGCTAACCAAGAGAACCAGCCACATAGGCTGCTAACACCCATGAACTTGCTGCAACACAAGCAGTTTCTACTCGCACACATACCGAGAATTGCTCACTACCACCAGCCGATATTGAAGATCCCTCACCGCCGCCCACGAATCTTTTTTAGCCAGGAGTCAAGCAACCCTTCAAGTATTGAGGAGCTAGTAGAAGATGATGTCACCCATAGTCATGTAGAAAGATGCCGCCTTCATCAGCTGGCCTATGCAACTGCAAGACCGTGCCTAAGGGACTTAAATCAGAGCTGAATAGCCAAATGTCTGATTAGGAAAGAACCACAAAAATCATGTAGAGTAGGCTCTATAAGAGATGCCAGAGCCACATATAGAATCGCACGGCGATATGCCATGTGTCATTGCATTTTCAACCCCTCTCCAACCTTAGGGAGGAAAGCTCCCCCCTACAAGAGATAGCCACAAGAGATAGCCACTATGGCCAATAGGGCCCCCATAAACCGAGTAGGGGAAAGAACTAAAAAAGAAGCTACTGCCAAATCTGAAATACAAAAAGAAACCGTCTCAGCAACACGGCTATCCACATAGGACTTGAAGAAAGAAAACCGAGAGAAAATACTAATTGTCACGAACTAAAAAAGCATAATCACCCTCCAAATCAATCACTGGTGGATCTGGTTGTACCAGTCTTGCAATATTTCATTGTGCAAGCTTTTGCATTATAATCTTTGCCCTTCAAATGAAAGGCCTTCTGAAGCAAAATTTGTCGATGTGCCCACCACGTCTGCTGTAGCCGTAGATCAGGGAGCTGTTCTTGCCTCCACTATCTTTTGCTTTTCATTTTTCTTTAACAATGTAGGTTGGCTCTCCTCTTGGAGTCGTTGATTCTGCCGGCCTCTCTTCACCCAGGAGCATGGACACTATTCATGGTAACTCAAGGAATCAAAATTCAACCTTAAGATTGTAACTAATTCAGAGTACCTCGGTAGTAGATTGATGGCCTTAGGGACAGCTTGTAGCTGTTGTACAGAGCAAAGATGATGGCAAAAAGTAGCTTTGACTACCTTAGAGGTAGCCACGAATTGAACCCACGACCTCTTAGCCCTCAGCCTAGCATTCTAATCATTCCATCTGAGCCAAGAGTAGCTCCATTGTATTCCCAAAAGCACAAGCATGTAAGCCATGTCTTGGGGACGTGATTTTTGTATGCAAATTAAATGTGACTACTTTGGCTTTGGGGGACTAGCCTAGAGGAAGTGCAAACTCCTAAAAGTCCGGACTGCCTAGGAATCAATGTAAGGCCCAAATGCCAGGCCCAAGGCAAGGAATAAGTGACAAAAAAGAGTGGGTTAAAGGTATTAATGGGGTGGCAAGGCAACCCGCCACGTGATAGTCCAGATGCTTGCTCTCTCTCTCTCTCTTCTAGCACGATTTTCAAGGCTTTTTCTTGATTGAGCGGCTCTTCTCTCCTGCCCCGCCTCCGAATTTCGCTCCTCTCTTCTTCCAAGCTACTGATTTCTGTTGCTGCCCTTTTGCTTTATGGATCTGCTGCCCTTTTGGGGTTCTTGGGATGCTGGTTTGACACCGTTTGAAGCTGGTTCAAATTCATCCGCTGCTACTTTTTGACTCCCTTGTGGCTGAAGGTGATTTGTGCTTGTTGGGGGCCTGGATAGAGGATAGGTGCGAGGTCAGAGGTCACCCTTCTTCCATGGGCAGCAGGTACAGCAACTTTGACCTTCCTTTGGAAACTTTTGATCATTTTTGAAGCTTCTTGTTTCTTCGTACTTCTCCCCTTGCGAATTCAAGCTGTAAATCGATACCCAGACATAGTGCGTGTGTCAAAATTGGAATCAGAGGGTCAGACTTGTGATTATCATCTCACTCTGTGGTCACTTGTGCATTTTCGGGATTTGTGCTGTTGCTTTGTTGCCCTGAGAGGCTGGACACTTGATTTTGGGACCACCAAACACTCTTTTGCAAGTTGGATGCCCTGTGGAATGCATGAGACAGCTTTCATTTGGTCATAGAAGATTTGGAATGCCTTAGCCTTGCCTTGGCAATTGGGTACTAGTTTGTACTTGGATTTGGATGCCTATTGAAGCCAGGAATTGGTTAGAATAGTGGAAGTGTCAATGAAGCAAAGTGCAAGGGTGAGCCCTTGTTATAAATGGTGTCTTTGAGTAGGGGCATCCTAGCCTCCCTTCTAGTGTTTTAAAGTTTATTTCTCAGTTTTGTTAACTACAAGGAAGTGATGCATATGGTTGTAATTAATGTGGATGACCAATTAGTTGTGGATTACTGCCCTAGAGGTCGGTTTCAAGCCACGTGTGAGGGCTTTGCTTTCATGTTAGTCATATCATGGGTATAGAACTTGCCCCATTGAAGGTAAAAGTAAGATGTGCTTTTGGTAAAGTAAGCAATACATACACCACACATGCCGACATGCATTTTTTGCGAAAGGTGGTACATGAATTCGAAAGACACATTCACACCATACCTTTCACATGGATGATTTTCCAGCCCATGAATGAGCATGCATGCACGTATGCATGTCTCCAACACAACACTTCAGCATGTATCTTACATGCAACGAATCATTAGCATGGTGATGGAGCCTATACATGCATATGCATGCAAAGGAAGGTCGCTGCAGATTTTGTTCATGGGCTTCAATTTAGAAGCCTTCCACCTTTCGAAACAGGTTGAACGAGTCAGCCAGTTGCCAAACTACCCTTTTGGAGCAGATGCATGTTCTTTCATGCAAAACACACCTTAGGGCAAGTGAAGCAACCCACAAACCCTTCCTGCAGTTCGTTGTCAAGTTTGCCATGTCAGAGCTGACAGAATAGCTTAGAATGGCCGTCCAATAATTCATATACCGCTACTGCTATGGCACAACACTCCTGAGGATTGCTTTCTATGTTTGCTCCTGGATGGCAAGCTTTTGTAGGCGAAGGATGTAGGGGAGAATTTGATGCAGGTCAGCACCATTTCCCTCTACCTTGTGTTGAGTAATCAACAAGATTCTAGAGCATCTTTACTTCGTTAATATGTTTCGCTGATTGTAGCCAACGTTCTACTATGACACCAAGTCTTGCAAAACAACCATAGATTAGAAAGGCAAGATTGGAGTAGCTAGCAAACTTGCCACCTAGTGATAGATCCAGTATAAAGGATCACCTCCGAGTCTGAGGTTAGCCAAGCACTATGCCTTCTCCATGACCACAACCATGTGTCGGTGTCCACCAATTCAAGTGTTTTGCCGAACTTGGGATGCTCGAGGCTGTACTATCCATCTCGAAGGATTCCCACAAATGAGCCCACAGCTCATATATATATATGTATGTATGTATGTATATATATACGTATGTATATATATATGTGTGTGTGTGTGTGTGTGTGTATGTGTGTGTGTGTTCAAGGAGAGAGCGGTGTCGAGCCTGTCAGCGTCCGCTGCTCTCCAGCCACCGTTGTGACTTTTGTACGGTTACCCGTACAGGTCGTACGGTGTTTTGACGTACAAATCCTAGCCCGCCTCAGCTGTTCCGTCCAGGCCCACATCAGCTGCTGCTTTACCGTACCTTTTGTACATCTCCTAGGTGTGTCTACGTTTGCTTGCGGCGTGTAAATGCAATCTCGGTGAGGTGTCCGTCGCTCTCTGTTTTGTCCTAGTCAGGAAACCTATGCGGCCCCGTCCGTACATTTGCACGATCACGGTACGGCGTCCGTACGCCCGTACCTTTTCGTACTTTGTCCGTACGCCGTACCTTTCCGTACGTACGCCCGCACCTTTCCGTACAGGCCAGTCTTCACGTTCTCAGTCGTACCATCGTACTGTCAAGTTTCTCTCAGTGCAGCCCGTATATACCTCCGTACAACTCAGCATCGTCCGTACAATCTTGTACTTCCTGCCGTACAGGTTTGGGGCTTTTTGCTCTGGTGTCTTCCCTAACAGTCTTGTATCACAATCTTACCTTTCCCTCTGCTATCTCCTCACCAGCTATACTCTTCCTCTCTTCTCTTGTGAGCTCCCTGTGGATATTTCTTTGGGACTGGTTTTTTTGGCTTCTTCTACCCTCTTACAGGTACTTCATTTCTGAGCTCCTTTTCTTACAAAGTCATGGCAGAATATTTATATGAAAAAACGTTTCAAAAGGAGCGCTCGGTTCCCTGCAAGAAGCAAAAGCAGGTTGAGGGTCAGCATGACCCGATGCATGATACCCTTGAGGCTCAGCTGGTATATGATGTAATGCATGAAGGATTTGCAGATACAAGGAAAGAGTGGAAAGACTCGGTTCCTTCAGTTGGCCTCATGGTTGAGGTTGATGAAATTGTGGATCCAGTCATGGAATATGCTAAGAATGCAGTCATATTATTTTTTCCAGGCCAGATGCCACCTACTGCAGAGATAGGCAACTGGCTCACACGCACATTGGTTGGCTCTTTTGTTCGTAAAGTACACTATGCAGCCAGGGGCTTTTTTGAGGTTATCATGGTGGATGAGATCCACAGACAAATGTTTTGGAACATTCACCTCTCTTTTTTGGGCAGCAAATGGTGCATGTTTTGCCATGGTCTCCCACAAGGGACTTTCAGGCTTTAATCCGCCACAGATGCCCGGTTTGGGTTGAAGTTGTTGATTTCCCACAATGTATGGCCTCACTTTTGCCTAAAATTGCAGCATCTTTAGGTAAAGTGGTCTGCCCACCACGGCCAAATGGCAACTCAAACAGATTTTGCATTCTCTGGGATACTGATAATCCCACACCGGACTCTTATTTAGTCACGGTGAACAATGTGAACATGGGAAGTGCTTTTTATAAACTCAAATGGGGTTTATTTGCAGGGGCCTGTTTTGAGTGCAAAAAGTTTGGACACATGGCTTCACAGTGTCCAATGAATCAACATAAAATGCCTCGTGCTACTTTGCCAGTTTACCTGCCTACCAAAGATGCTCCTACTCCAGTTGCCAACAAAAATAAAAGCAGTAGACAGCCTTCTGGGAGCCAGGATAAAGGCAAAGCTCCAGTGGCTCCCAATGGGAATCTCACTTCACATTCACCTCCTGCTATTCAATCCTCGACCAAAGGCCAGCAACTTTCAACTGATGGCTGGCAAAGTCCAAGAAAAGTTATTTCTTCTCGAAGAATTCCACCCCCCCGCACTTGGAATGGTGCATCCTCTAGCGGAAATACCCCAGAGATAAATACAGGAATTGGGATCACATGGGCTACAGTAACAGCCAGCAGAACACTCTTCCCTGAAGAAGAGGTTGCTGCTTTGCTGTCTACTTCTCAGGCGGCTACTTCTTCTCAGGGGCGAGGCCTTGACCCTGAGATAGAAATGCAAGGCTGACCTCATAAATTTTGCTGCTGTACATAGTTGTTACATTACTATAAATACCTGTATATATGACTGCTTACATCAAATGTTTTACACTCAATGTCCAGGGCATGTGTGACAGTAGGAAATGGAAATCTGTGTGGCTGTACATCAACAGATTTCAGCCTGACATAGTGGCAATACAAGAACACAATCAACATATTTATGCAGGCAAGACAGGACACTACTGTGGATATGATATTTTCTATGCTGGGGAGCACTCTTTCTCAGGGGTTGTCCTTCTGATCAAACATGAGCTTCAACCAGTCATTGCTTTAAATGACAACAAAGGCAGATGGCTTGTTCTCCAATGCATTATTAGAGGAGAGGTGTTTGAATTTGCTTCAGTTTATGCACCTCAGTCCTCTAGAGAGAGAACTGCAATTTGGGATGCCATGCAACAATATCCATGGAGATATCATGCCTACATATGTGGGGATTTCAATAATGCTCCACAACAGGGAGACAACACCTCCAGGCATGACCATATGTTATCTCCTGAAAGGCATGCGTCTCAACTACTTTTGCATCTGGATCTGGTTGACTTTTGGAAGGAATTGCAGCCTTCGTCACCGGGCTACACTTTTCAACATAATGCTCTTTCCGCTTATCAGGCACGTCTGGATCGATGGTATAGTGTCGCTCCCCAACAAAATGGGGATTTTACATGCAAAATGTGGATTGACTATGCCTTTGTGCATTCAGACCATGCCCCACTATGGTTGCAGTTATCTTTTCATAATATGCCAGATGATAGATTGCCACAAAGGAGACATCTAATCATCAACAATAGTTATTTGCAACATGCTGATTTCAAGGCAATGGTTACTGAAGCAGCTCATTGTCTTTCCTCTAGCAGCCATACTCATGTTGATGGTGCCTGGGATTGTTTTATTTCTAAAATGCAAGTTGTGATTAGAGCATATGGCAAGTCTTACATGAAGACTCTGAGGGAATCCATTGCTCAGGCCAAATCCACTTGCCAAGACCTCACTGAACTCAGCCATCATCGTTCGTTGTCCATGCATGAGCAAACAACACTATGCCAGGCCAGACATTGTCTTAAACTAAATGATCATAGGAAACTGGAAAAATGGGAGACTAGAGCAAGACAAAGAGCCTTTACAGATAAAGGCTGCTCTTCCAAAGAATTTACATCAGAAGAGAATCAAAACAGAAATTTGCAGAGTACTTATGCCTGATGGATCATGGACTACTTCACGGTCACAGCTTGCTTCAGTTTGTGTGCATCATTTCTCTCAGCAATTTGGCTCTGCAGCTCCTCCCTCGCAACAGATTTTGCTTGCACGAAATTTACTGTTGCAACATGTTTCTCCTATCATTTCCCCTACTCAAGCTTTGGAATTAGAGGAACCCTTTACCGAGAGAGAACTGTCAGATGCGATCAAATCATGTGGCAGATGGAAATCCCCAGGATGGGATGGTTTAACAGTCGCGTTTTTTCTAGAATATTGGCCCATTTTGAAGCACTCATTGCTATATATGGTGAATGTGGCGTGGCAAAATCAAAAAATGCCGGACACATGGAAGAGAGGTCTTGTGAAACTCCCTCCCAAAAAACAAATTTGTGAGTCTTTGTGTCACGGGGGCGTGAAATTCTAGGTACTTTAATGTACTACAAGACCGTGACAACTTTGGTTTTAAAAGTCCAAGCGTGGGCTTAATAATGTGTAATTAAACGCGGCATGGTGCCTAGCACATAAGCGTAATTAATCCCTAGGCCCAAAGGCATTCCAAGGAATTAAAAGAGTGGTTGTTGGGAAATTTTTAATGGGCCCCCTAGAGGGCCATGTACCTTCAGTGGCCCCCCTAGAGTTTCAGGTGGCTCTAGTGCCTTCTACATGCTCCTTTGCCATTCCTGGACCTTCCTGGGCCTTCTAAACTTCACATGTGTGGTTTTCTCTCTCATCTTCTCCCTTTGTTGAGATTTTGGACTGGTTTTTCAGCCTCCTTCAGCTGAATTCCGTTTTTCTTCATAACTCCTCACCCGTTTGGATTCCTCGACTTCCGTTTGGCCCGATGGCTTCCCCTCTGCCTCCCCTTCGTAGTGATATGCTTTTCCCTCCGTGCGTTTGGTAGAACGGGCAGAGCTGAGCACTTCTTTTGCTGGTCGAATTTGCAAAAGTGGCTTTTTCTGGACCTTTTTTCTTCTACCGCCTCCTGGGCCTCTCCTCTTGCAAAGCTACAGCTTTCTGTTGAATTTCGAGTGGTCCCACGCGCTGGTTGACTGGTTTTTCTCAGTTTTGGAGGACTTTCCGGCGATGAAACTTCTCCAAAACCTTCTCAATGCATTCCTCTCTGAAGCACGCTTCTTTTGAGCCCAAGAACTCCCACTTCTTCGCGACAGAAGTGCTTCTTTTCGCATTTTTCAATGGAATTCTTGCTGGTCGGCTCTTGTAAATGCTTTCTTCATGCCTTTGCACTCCTCTTTGGCTGAGAATGCAATTGGGCATTGGCTACTATGTCCTCTTGGCGATTGAGGACTTGGTTCGAGTCTTCAGGGCTTGGTGAGTTGTGATTTTGCTACTGCAATTTCTTTTTGCCATAAGCTATTGGTTGGCCTCGTGTGCCGCCTCTTTCTTGGCTCACAGGTGCCCAGGCAGTGCTACATGAGTCATTCTTTGGTTGGGTACTTTGCTGATTTTATTTTGGAGCTTTGAAAAGCTTTGTGAATGCCATCTGGAAACCACTCAAAGAGAGTGCAGCTGGGGTGCAGTGTGATTGCATCTGGACAGCCAATGGAACTGCACTCGGAAAAGAGAATGCCTTTGGGTTGAGCCTATGGGTTAAGTGCACTTATGTGATGGTGTTATATGCTTGAAAGCCTTGTGAAGGCTTAGTGAATTGGGGCTGCGTGCTCAGTTGCAGGGAAGGTCTCCCAGATGCAACTTGTAATCATTTCACTGTGAAATATAAAGAAATACCGAAAGGGGCGCCACGGTGTTTGGGGCCAATCGGGTGCACTTGTCTATGTCTGTTGAGCAGGGGCATTCTAGCCTCCATCCCTTTTTCAGTGGTTTTGTTTGTGAACAAATGGGTAAATGCCAAATGGTGATCATGCAATGGTTAATGGTTGTGATATATGCTTTGTGAGCTGTAAATAAGTGCTGAAGTGATTAAAGGTTTAGTTCCACTGCCCTCTGAGTGGTTAGAGGCCGGTTTCATTGGTTCCATTGCCGGGACACCACACACTCTTTCTCAAGAGGTGGGCCTCGGTAGTTTGGTGGAAGGATATCTTTGCTGCACTTTTTGACAGCTGAATATTACAACCATAAACATGGTGAGTACCCATGAGCAAGAGAGCTCCACAACTCCTCAAAGGAGAAGGCAGGAAAGCCTTAATGATCCAGCTAGTGTACAGCTGCAGGGAGCACAACAAATGCCTTTTGAGCAGGCCACACATGAAGCTACAACTGAGCTCAACCGTGATACTAGTTCTAGCAGTGAGTCAGATGATGCTACTATGTTGAATGCACAGCTTGCAAGTGCAGTGACTGCTTTGACTCAGCTGGCTCAAAATTTGGCTCAGATTGTGCAAACAAATGCCAAGAAGAAGAAGAAGTCAAGACAAGCAGAAGAGAGCAGCAGATAAGCACCGCAGGGAATTTGTATTCACAGAAGGTGATTGGGTTTTGCTGCGTTTTCAGAAGGCAAGGCTGAAAAATAAGAAAGGCAAGGAAAGGCTGTACACAAAGCTGAACATGCGTTACTATGGTCCTTTCCAGGTTTCTGAAAAGATAAACGAGGTAGCTTACAGGCTGAAGTTGCCTCCGCATTGGAAGATACATAATGCCTTTCATGTGAGCTTATTAAAGCAATATCATGGAGATATTCCCGAGGATGTACCTGATGAGGTGCAGCCTGAAGTGGAAGAACAGGATGAACTTCTGGTCCCAGAGCAGATTCTGGCACACAGAGATAGAAAGCTCAAGGGTAAAGTTATCCGTCGCTACTTGGTAAAATTTCAAAATTACCCATCACTTGATGCGAAATGGATGGAGGAAGGTGAACTGGCAGATTCACCTGGGATATTGCAGCTTTACCTGGATGCTTTCCAATTAGAGCCGACTGCGGTCCGGGCTCCTACAGGTAGTTCAGCAGAGCGAGCGTCTGGAGCATTACCTGATGTTCGAGAGGGGGGTAGCACCTCCACTCCCTCAGTACAGACGGGCTCACTGTGATTTCATGAGGTCGCTTGATGACACTGTATGTTTCATCGGAGATACTCAGTTGACAGTATTTCTGCTGTGAGACTTCATGATATTGATGCATCTTGACTATTGATCGCCGAGGATCACATAGATTTTGAGCAGTATATATGGATGGATGCATGCCTCTCCTAGCCATATTTACAGTGTCTCTGTATACTATAGCTGTGGCTTTCTTGTATACTCTTTTATGCTATATTTCATGCTCGCTCCTGTGTTTTGGGGCAGCAAACTGTGGTTTGCTGTTTCAAGAGAGGGGTATGTCACGGGGGCGTGAAATTCTAGGTACTTTAATGTACTACAAGACCGTGACAACTTTGGTTTTAAAAGTCCAAGCGTGGGCTTAATAATGTGTAATTAAACGCGGCATGGTGCCTAGCACATAAGCGTAATTAATCCCTAGGCCCAAAGGCATTCCAAGGAATTAAAAGAGTGGTTGTTGGGAAATTTTTAATGGGCCCCCTAGAGGGCCATGTACCTTCAATGGCCCCCCTAGAGTTCCAGGTGGCTCTAGTGCCTTCTACATGCTCCTTTGCCATTCCTGGACCTTCCTGGGCCTTCTAAACTTCACATGTGTGGTTTTCTCTCTCATCTTCTCCCTTTGTTGAGATTTTGGACTGGTTTTTCAGCCTCCTTCAGCTGAATTCCGTTTTTCTTCATAACTCCTCACCCGTTTGGATTCCTCGACTTCCGTTTGGCCCGATGGCTTCCCCTCTGCCTCCCCTTCGTAGTGATATGCTTTTCCCTCCGTGCGTTTGGTAGAACGGGCAGAGCTGAGCACTTCTTTTGCTGGTCGAATTTGCAAAAGTGGCTTTTTCTGGACCTTTTTTCTTCTACCGCCTCCTGGGCCTCTCCTCTTGCAAAGCTACAGCTTTCTGTTGAATTTCGAGTGGTCCCACGCGCTGGTTGACTGGTTTTTCTCAGTTTTGGAGGACTTTCCGGCGATGAAACTTCTCCAAAACCTTCTCAATGCATTCCTCTCTGAAGCACGCTTCTTTTGAGCCCAAGAACTCCCACTTCTTTGCGACAGAAGTGCTTCTTTTCGCATTTTTCAATGGAATTCTTGCTGGTCGGCTCTTGTAAATGCTCTTTCTTCATGCCTTTGCACTCCTCTTTGGCTGAGAATGCAATTGGGCATTGGCTACTATGTCCTCTTGGCGATTGAGGACTTGGTTCGAGTCTTCAGGGCTTGGTGAGTTGTGATTTTGCTACTGCAATTTCTTTTTGCCATAAGCTATTGGTTGGCCTCGTGTGCCGCCTCTTTCTTGGCTCACAGGTGCCCAGGCAGTGCTACATGAGTCATTCTTTGGTTGGGTACTTTGCTGATTTTATTTTGGAGCTTTGAAAAGCTTTGTGAATGCCATCTGGAAACCACTCAAAGAGAGTGCAGCTGGGGTGCAGTGTGATTGCATCTGGACAGCCAATGGAACTGCACTCGGAAAAGAGAATGCCTTTGGGTTGAGCCTATGGGTTAAGTGCACTTATGTGATGGTGTTATATGCTTGAAAGCCTTGTGAAGGCTTAGTGAATTGGGGCTGCGTGCTCAGTTGCAGGGAAGGTCTCCCAGATGCAACTTGTAATCATTTCACTGTGAAATATAAAGAAATACCGAAAGGGGCGCCACGGTGTTTGGGGCCAATCGGGTGCACTTGTCTATGTCTGTTGAGCAGGGGCATTCTAGCCTCCATCCCTTTTTCAGTGGTTTTGTTTGTGAACAAATGGGTAAATGCCAAATGGTGATCATGCAATGGTTAATGGTTGTGATATATGCTTTGTGAGCTGTAAATAAGTGCTGAAGTGATTAAAGGTTTAGTTCTACTGCCCTCTGAGTGGTTAGAGGCCGGTTTCACTTTGGCAGACATGATTGTTGATCGGCTAAAGGGGTTTCTACATGATGGGTTGCATCCTGCTCAATATGGTTTTGTCTCGCGTAGGCATATCACAGACAACATTGCTAATGCCTACATCGGAATTGAATATGCCAAATACACACAGCAGGATGTTTTGTTATTGCAAGTTGATATTGCCAAAGCTTTTGATACTGTTCAGTGGGATTTTATTTCATTGACTATGCAGGCATTGGGTTTTGGTACAAAAATGCAGCAACTCATTACTTGGCTATATCAAGATAGTGAAGCTGCCTGCATACTTTTAGCAGATATTTCTCCATCCTGGACTCTTGCTTGTTCTGTCAGGCAAGGATGTCCCCTGAGTGCTTTACTTTTTGCCATAGCCACTCATCCACTGCTTCAATATCTGGATTACCTCTTGGACACTGACGAGTTGTACGGGTTGGAGATTCTTGGCAGTCATAGCATGATTGTTCAGGCCTATGCTGATGACTCATTCTTTACTCCAAAAAATACTCGGGATGATCTGTCCATGATTATGCATGCTCTTTCCACATATGGATTGGCTGCTGGCCTTCGGGTAAATTTTCAGAAATCAAAATTACTGCGGTTACATGCACAGGAATGGCACAACCTTCTGTGGCCTGGGGAAATTGTCCCCGCTTCTCAATTCATTCGACATCTTGGTTATCCTCTAGATTGGGGACTCACCCGTTCACAACAAACTGATTGGGTGCTAGTAAAGTTAAGGGCAAAACTTGAATATTGGAAGCTTGCAACTTGGCCATTACATGTTCGTTTGCGAATTACACAATCCATTTTGATAGCATACATACAATTTTATCTGCCTCTCACTATGTTCATTAAGGCAGATCTGGTTTCATTTATGTCAGCTATCATGGAAATTTTCTGGCGTTCAAAACATGGCAAGAAAAGTCTCATATTACTCTCTATGCATCGTCTCTGTTCTCCAAAGATGCATGGGGTCTGAACATTCTCAATATTCAAATGCATTTACTTGCTCACAGAGGGAAAATGATGATACAATTTATGCAAGGAGATCAGCCTTGGGCTTTCATGATCAGCTCTCTCTTATTACATCTTCATACATCTGCCTTTGGGAATTGGCAGCCTACTCAGTGGGATTTTTTATTTAGCTCTATCCAAGGCAAGATCAGAGGATGCCCTTTTGTCTCTCGTCTGCTTCTTGATTGGAAACACATTCTCTCCCACTTGGAATGGCATGGCAGGGACTCTCTCTCGGGAAACTCTTTGAGGGCAGAGAATATCTTTTGGTCTAAAGTATTCCACTCTCCTTTGGCCATACAAGAACCTTGACGTTCTTATTTTCTCTCCTTCAAAGGCATTTCATCTGTGGTGGATGTACTTCAGGAGGATGGCACAATGTTATCTTTTTCTATGGCTGCTCGCAAATATGGCTTGTGAGCTCACTATTGTCCTTTATGGCATAAAATTTCAGCAATGCTCCAACCGTACTTGCCGGTGCCTCATTTGGAACTTCAGAATCGGCTTGAGGATTGGATTTTACGCTCTCCTTCCTTATACGCCCGTCCTTTGAAGCTCTCACATATCACAGTGTCATCACTGTATAAAGTCTTATTACCTCCACCTTGGATTTCCCATAGAGCAAATACTGTTTGGCATATGGATCGTCCAGTGAAGTGGTGGAGAAAAAGGCTGCGTCTCCTTTGGCATTACAAAGTCCCTCTTCGACAACAGCTTTTCCTATGGCGAGTTCTCCTTGGTATTTTTCCATCTGGACAGTTACTCGCACACAGACATATTGCTTCAGCTGTTTGTCACCGATGCCAGCACTCTACTGAATCAGTGCTTCACATTTTTTGGTCCTGTCCAAATACTTCTGATCTCATTGCTCTCATCAGACAGAGGCTTCGACAGAGATTTCCTACTGTTACTTTTGGCAGATTTTTCTGGTTGTTTGGTTTTCATCCACAGCGACAGGGTTTTGTTTTATTTTTTGTATGGGTGCGCTATTGGACCCTATGGACTTTATGGATGGACAGAAATCATAGAGTCTTTGGTGATCCAATATTTTCTTCCTTCCTTTTTTTCAAACGCTCTCTGCAACAATCATTCTACGATTGTCTTCAGACTCGTTTGATTGATCAGGATGTGTATATAGCTTATACTGAGATCTTTAGTTGAGTAGTAGCTACTTCGTTCTTGAAGTAACTATGAATGTAATTATTTTACAGCAATAAAAGATTTCTTCTCACAAAAAAAAAAAAGTGTGTTCAAGGAGAGATTTTTGAATTTGCTTCAGTTTATGGCCCACAATCTTCTCGTGGTAGAGGTTTGATTTGGGATGATATGCAATGATATCCTTGGCGGCATCATGCTTTTCTTTGTGGAGACTTTAATAATGCCCCTCAACTGAGAGATAATACTTCTGGTCGAACTCTCATGTAGGCTTTTGAAAGGGATCATTGGTCTCAGCCATTGCTTCAGCTCAGTTTGGCTGATCTTTGGAAGGAATTGCAACTCGGTTTGCCAAGTTACACATTTCAACATAATGCACAAGCTTCTTATCAGGCACGCACGGATCGTTGGTATAGGGTCAACCCACAACATTATGATAATCTTACTACAAAAACGTGGGTGGATTATGCTTTCACTCTTCTAGACCATGCCCCTTTATGGCTGAGAATTTCTTTGCATGAAATGCTAGATGATAAGACTCTCACAAAGAAGGCTGCTCATTATAAAGAATAGTTTTTTACAGGATGATGCCTACAAGGCAATGGTTTATGATGCTTGTCTGCCTCTTTCATCTTAGAGTCTCATTGACATGGATTATGCTTGGGATGCTTTTGTTGCTAGAATGCAATCCGTCATTCGGGAATATGGCAAAACCTACATGAAGACGTTGAGGAACACTGTTGCTCGGGCAAAAATTACTTGCCAATCTTTGATTGAGCTTAGTCACTTTCAGTCTTTGTCTAGGGAAGAAAGCACATCTCTATGTCAGGCTAGATATTGGTTACAAAGCAATGATCATGGAAAAATATCTAAATGGGAGACAAGAGCAAGACAGAGCGCTTTCCTGGACAAAGGTTCTTCTTCCAAAGAATTCTTCAAAAGCTTGCATTCCAAAAGGCGATCTGCTAATATTTTCCGTGCTCTTTTGTCTGATGGGATTTGGAATTCTTCTATAGCACATCTTGCTGCAATATGTGTTTCTCAATTTTCTAGACAGTTTGGGATTGCAGATTTCCCTTCACAAGCAGTCCTTGCAGAAGGAGCCAACTCTTACAAAATGTCTCTCCCATTGTTACTCCTGGACAGGCTCTGGGGCTAGAAGGCCCTTTCAGTGAAAGATAATTATTTGAAGCAATAAAATCATGTGGTAGATTGGAATCTCCAAGATGGGATTGTGTCATTGTTGAGTTCTTTCTTGCATAATGGGATATTCTAAAGTCAACTTTACTATGCATGATTAATTTTGCTTGGGAAAATCAGCATATGCCGCTCTCATGCCTGTCATTTACAAGATCATCATCAAAATGCTGGTTAATCGCATTAAAGGGTATCTACATGATGGCCTTGATCTTGCACATTATGGTTTTGTTCCTCGACGGCATATCACAGATAACATTGCAAATGCTTATGTTGGAATAGAATATGCCAAATACACAAAGCATGATGTTTTATTATTGCAGGTTGACATTGCCAAGCATTTTGAGACAATCCAATAGGATTTTATTTCACAGACTATGCATGTATTGGGTTTTGGTCACAAATTACAGCATGTTATTTACTGGCTCTACAGTGACAGTAAAGCTGCTTGTATACTATCTGGGGATATTTTTGAAGCCTGGACTCTTCGTTTTTCAGTTCATCAGGGCTGTCCACTTAGTGCGCTTCTATATGCTATTGCCACCCATCCCATGCTTCAATATATGGATCATCTGGTGGCGACTGACATGCTACATGGGTTTCTTGGAAGTAGCACTATGATTGCTCAGGCTTATAATGATGATTGATTTTTTACTTCTCAGAATACTGAGCAGGATCTATCCTCCTTGATGCATGCATTATCATTATATGGTCTGGCTGCTGGTCTTCATGTAAATTGTCAAAAATCCATGTTGCTGCCTTTGCATTCCAAAGTTTGGCATTCAATTTTATGGCCAGGGGAAAATTGTTCAACCTACTCAGCTGGTTCGTCACCTTGGTTATCCTTTAGGTTGGACAATTACTCGTTGCCAACAATTTGATGGGATACTTGCCAAGCTAAAGAAAAAGCTTGAATACTGGAAGTTCAATTCATTTTGATTATGTTTAGCAAGGGAGATCTTACATATTTCATGTCTATGGTTATGGAATCCTTTTGGCGCTCTAAACATGGCAGGAATAGTTTGAGATTACTTTCAGTGCAACATCTCTGTTTGCCAAAGATGCATGGGGGTCTCAATATTCTAAATATCCATATGCATATTCTTGCTCATAAAGGTAAATTGATGCTGCAATTTATGCATGGCTCTCAGCCTTGGGCTGCCATGATGCGCCATTTGATTTCACATCTCACCACTCCTGCCTTTGGATACTAGCAGCCCACTCACAGGGATTTCCTTCTTGGTTGTATTGATGGTAAGATCAAAGGCTGTCCACTAGTATCCCGCATGTTGATGGATTGAAAACATATACTCTCGCACTTGGAATAGCATGGTAGGGATTCATTGCAGGGCAATTCCCTACGACCTGAAAGCATACATTGGTCAAGGGTTTTTGTCCATCCGCTGGCTTTGTAGGAGCCTTGATGTTCATACTTTCTTAGTTTGAAAGGGATCCACTGCATTGCAGATGTCATTCATGATGATGGAACCCTTATTTCTTTCTCTTTAGCTGTTACAAAATATAATCTTGGTATGCACTATCGTCATGTATGGCACTCTATTACTCATATGCTTCAGCATTTTCAGCCAGTACCCCCACTAGAGATTGAGGATCGGCTTCAGGATTGGACTCTTCACTTGCCAAGGCCGACATGCCGTCATTTGCAACTCTCTCATATTATTGTCTCTTCCTTGTATAAAGTTCTTCTGCCCTTGCCTTGGGTTTCACAGAGGGTTAGTAATCTTTGGCAAATGAATTGCCCTGCAAAGTGGTGGCAAAAGCGATTGCGAGGGATTTGGCATTCAAAAATTCCTCTTTGACAAAAGGTTTTCTTGTGGAGAGTCTTGCTAGGGATTCTTCCTTCTGGGCAGATTTTGGTGCGGACACATAGCTCCGGCAGTTTGCTGCAGATGTTGGGCTCCGCGGGAATCAATGCCTCATCTTCTTTAGCATTGTTCCCACACCCGTGATTTTCTGGGTTTCCTTGAGCAGTGTTTGAGATCCAGATTTCCGAATGCTACTTTTAGAAAGTCTTTCTGGCTTTTTGGGATTCACCCACCTAGACATGAGTTTGTTTTATTTTTCACTTGGGTTCGCTATTGGGCACTATAGACTCTATGGAAGGACATAAATCATAGAGTTTTGGTATCCAACTTTTTCACTTTTCTCTTTTTTCAAGTACTCTGTGTAGCAATCCTTTTATGATTGTCTGCAAACTCGGTACATAGACTATTATGTATACTTGTCATATATTGAGATCTTCTCTTGATGTATTTGGGCACTTTCTCCTTTTTGGGATCATGACTCTGTAATATAATGCACAAGAATTTTCACTCAAAAAAAAGTGTGTGTACATATATATGTGTGTGTGTGTGTGTGTACGCACACACACACACACACACACACACACACACACACACACACATATATATATATATATAAAGCTAGCCCTTGCAATGTATTTTAACCAAATGTGCAGTCCTTACTGATATTGTAAATGCTCTAGGGGAGATATTGATGATATTTTTATTGTGTGAATGTATAATGCTGAAAGTGAGCACATTTGGAACTCTTGTGGTTTCTCAAACTTAAATGTTGCAGGTGATGGCTTTGATTGCATACCTAATGGAGTTTAAAGGCAATTACGGTCCTCATCTCATAATCGTACCCAATGCGGTTATTGTAAACTGGAAGGTGCGTGTTTCGTGCTGTTAGTACGTCTTAAAGTCCTACCTTCATGGACATATTTCTGTTTTCCATTTTGCATCCATATTCAAAATTGAGGTTTTGCCTTGCTGGCTTCCTGTAATTGCAGAGTGAGCTATTGCGATGGATACCCTCTGTCTCCTGTATATTCTATGTTGGTGGCAAGGAGCAGCGCTCAAAACTGTATTCTCAGGTTTGAATTAAAAGTTGAAAATAAACTTCCATGGCAAGTCATTTGTGAGAAGTTAGATGCGAATTAGATTTCACCTCTCAATTTCTTATGTATCTGTTTCTTTGTTTTTTTATAGGAGGTTTGTGCTTTGAAGTTCAATGTGCTGGTTACTACGTATGAGTTCATCATGCGCGATAGGTCAAAGCTATCAAAGGTTGACTGGAAATACTTAATTATCGATGAGGCACAGCGCATGAAGGACCGCGAGTCTAGGCTTGCACGTGACTTGGATCGCTTCCGCTGTCAACGACGTCTGCTTTTAACAGGCACTCCTTTGCAGGTTGAATCTGGTTTATAGGACTTTTTTCAGGTTTCAGAGTTGACCTATCTTTAAAGATTATTGTTTCTCCCTTGCCGAAATGACGAAAAATTGAGAAACATAATCAAGTGCACACACAATACATTTGTTTGTCGCACTTTGGGACTCGCAGTAGGCATGTATGCAAATGGCTAATACATTTTTCTCAACTGTCTATAATTGCTCATTTGTTCTAACAACCACATATATGGTTCACTTACATGCAGAATGATTTACGGGAGCTGTGGTCACTTTTGAATCTGCTCTTGCCAGAGGTGTTTGATAACTCAAAATCTTTTCATGATTGGTTCTCAACACCATTCCAGAAAGATGGTTCTTCGATAAGTCCGGAGGATGACTGGTTAGAGACAGAGAAAAAGGTGATTGTTATTCATCGGCTGCATCAGATTTTAGAACCTTTCATGCTTCGCCGCCGTGTGGAGGATGTAGAAGGCTCTCTTCCCCCAAAGGTGATACTTGTGCAATTTGTTATGTTTTTCATGGGTGAAGAGAGAAATCGATGGTCAGGTTTTGGCATGATCACGACTCCAGGAGTGTTGGATTTTGGCAAACTTATAACTTACATTTGAGTTTGTGCTATATGTCTGCAGGTGCCAGTAGTTTTGCGCTGTAAAATGTCAGCTCTGCAAGCTGCGATTTATGATTGGATAAAGGCAACAGGAACTATCAGGATTGACCCTGAAGATGAAGCAGTGAGAGTTGCAGCGGGGAATGGCAAGAAACAGATGCGAGCTTATGCACCCCTTCAAAATAAATGCATGGAGTTACGGAAAGTCTGTAACCATCCATTTCTAAATTATCCAAATTGTGGTGATCGCATGAATGAGTTTTCTGTGCGTTCATGTGGAAAGCTATGGATATTGGACAGAATTTTGATCAAGCTTCAAAATACTGGCCATCGTGTTCTGCTCTTCAGCACAATGACAAGACTTTTAGACATCTTGGAGGAGTATCTCCAGTGGCGTGGCCTGATATATAGAAGAATTGATGGTACTACTACTTTGGAGTCCCGGGAATCTGCAATTGTGGAATTCAATAGGCCTGGATCAGATTGCTTTATTTTTCTTCTGAGCATTCGTGCAGCTGGAAGGGGTCTTAATCTTCAAACTGCAGATACAGTTATTATCTATGATCCAGATCCGAATCCCAAAAATGAGGAGCAGGCAGTAGCTCGTGCCCATCGTATTGGGCAAAAGCGGGAAGTTAGAGTTATCTACATGGAAGCTGTTGTGGAGACTATTCCCAGATATCAAAAAGAAGATGAAATCCGAAGTGGAGGCACGATCGATATGGATGATGATGATATGGCAGGAAAGGATCGCTATGTTGGCTCTGTTGAGAGTTTAGTGCGCAACACCATTCAACAACACAAAATTGATATGGCTGATGAGGTAATCAATGCTGGACGGTTTGATCAGCGGACAACACAAGAGGAACGTCGACTGACCCTTGAAGCATTGCTACATGATGAAGAGAGGTATCAGGAACGTGTCCATGATGTGCCAAGCTTGCAGGAAGTCAATCGAATGATTGCTAGAAGTGATGAGGAAGTGGATTTCTTTGATCAAATGGATGATGAATATGATTGGCCAGGGGAAATGCTGCAGCACCATCAAGTTCCTAAGTGGCTCTGTGTTAGCTCCCGAGAAGTGAATGCTGCAATTGCATCAATGTCAAGACAGTCTTCAAAGAAGGGTATTGTGGGAACCTTTGGAACAACTGAGGAGGAAGAACAGATGCTCTCAGAACCTTTTGATATGGCATTAGAGAGAAACCTTAGCTCCACATTGGGAAAAAAACACATTTCAGACAGTGGAAAGAAAGGGAAAGGGATGAGTTCTGGGGAAATCCGAATATTGGAAGGAGAAAAAGCTGAAGAGGCTGTAGAAGCAATCGAACAAAAGGTACAGAGGGATGTGTCGGACGATGAAGAAGAAGGGGAGATCAGGGAAGAATTTGAGGAAGAAGAGGTTGATGCACAAGAGCAGGAGGAAGGTGAAGTGTCAGATGAAGAACTTGAAGGTCGCAGAGGACATATTATTGATGGGTCCTTACCAACGGATTGTATTGAGAAACAAGCAAATGATTTACTTGAGGTGGCTTCAGAGTTGTCTCATGATGAGGACGATGAAGTAGTCAGGAATGAAGGTGATGCTGGCCAAACTCCACCAATGTCTCAGCAGAAATTTGGATCACTAGCAGCTCTTGATAGCAGACCTATTACTCAACTAGTGGTATGCAAATTAGACCTTCTTTTGTAAATGATGTTTGTGTTGTTTCTTTTGTCCAGAGGTTGGATTGATTCTATAGTTATTCCTGCTACCTGAGTAACTATAAATGATTCTGCACAGGCTGAAGAACTTGAAGAAGGGGAGATTGCAGCCTCTGGCGATTCGCCTTTCGAGGTACAGCCTTCAGAGAGCTGGGCACAAGAGCAAGAGGATTTGGAAGAGGAGCAGGCAGTGCAGCCTCCAACCAAGAGAAAAAGAAGTGCTCGTCAACATCGTCGGCGGCCTCTAGAGAAACTTGGTACAAGTAGTTGTGACCTTGTTGAGAAAAGGTTACCGCCTCCATACCAGCTGTCACAGCTGTATGAAATTGACAGGCAGTTTTATCAGGCAAACAGACCAATATTTGAACCTGAGAGGCAAGTGCAAAGATTTGATGATAAAGGCGAGGGAGGAACGGAGTCAGTTTATTGGAGATCAGATCAATGGGCGCCTTCTGCCAAAAGAAGACATGTAATGGAGCCAATCCTAACCAGTAGACCAATGGAAGGATTTCCTTCACAACAGTCTCGTATTTTACCAAAGTTCAGCAAGGTCCCAGGATTTCCAGAGCAAGATGATGATACAAGTGAATTTATCAAAGAGGGCATGAAGTCCACAACTCGAATGGGCAGCTCTCCAAGTATTGTGCCTGCTGGGCGTATGCCTGAGAGTACGCAGAAGAAGGTACATATGTTTGCTGCTTTTGAAGTTTAAACTATAAATATAAATCTATTATGATACTGAGTCAATCTATCTTCCGCAAGATCAAATGTCACACTGGCTTGTAAGATAATAAATTTTTTCTTGTACATATACATGAGAGGTGCTTGTAATGGTGAAATCTGATAGTAAGGCAGGAATGACAACCACCATTTAGTCTCAAACAGACTACTTTGGCTTTATTGCAGACAGTGCTGAATGAGCTATGAAGAAACAGAGTTGATCTACCACCTATAGCCATCTTTTTCTGTACCCTCTTCTTTGGTGTGGCAAATGCTTACTTGCTCTCTGGATTTTGGAAGTTTGTGTGAGACGATAATGTGAGCATAAGACACACAGATACATGTACACACCCACATCCATACCTGCACCCATGCCCATGCCCATACCCATGCCCACACCCTCACTCTCACCCACTCCCACAAGCACACCCACCCGTGCACACATGCAGGCACCCATATGGATGATGTGCTCTCTATGAAAAGGAGTAATCATAGCTTGAATACTAGAGCAAAAGATTTTGTGCCCTCTATTTCCTTGACTTACTTTTTCCCTTGGCACAATTGTTTGGGTTGGTAGTTGCTTTCAGACAGCTCATATTCTCCCTTCTGTGTTAAAATTATTGGCATATTCTAGCTAGGCAGTGACCAATGTAATTAATAAGTGAGTTAGGGACACTTTTCCCTCACTAGAGGTTTTTCCCCCTAACTACAGTTAGTGGGTTAGTGTGGTTTTGTCACTTGGACAAAACCACCTCCACACTTGTAGTTCCTACATCTTATCTATTCCAGCTTTGAAGTTTTGCTCTCTGCTCTCTTGCTTTCTTCTTGCTCCCATTTTAACATTTGGTATGAGAGCCTTGTTAAGCTCCTTCCTCCAACTCAAGCTCCTGCCGTTCGTGTCTGCTGCTACTGTTCGTTCGTACAACAAATCCGTACTGTTGCACCTAACGTCCGTACAATGTACCCAGTGCTGACAGTCCGTACGCTTCTTGCACCTACTATCTCTCCTCCATGCCCACATCCCAGAGCTTCAGCCTGTACCTATCCGTCTGTACAGTCCGGTCCGTACAGTCCGTATGATTGTACGAAAATTGGTCGCCATTTCAGCTGTGCAGTTCAACGCCATCCGTACTGTACGACTTGCGTAGCTCTCATAAGCTGCATCCCATTCATACACCGTACACACTACCGTACTGCAAGTTGCCGTAGACGCCATGCATCCGTACAATTGCCATACACGTGTATTGTTTGTTCGGCAGAGTGAATGTGCAGCAGTCCGTACACAGTGCAAATTTCCGTACATTTTGTAGGCATCCGTACCCTTCTTTGGCGTCTGTACATTCTGCAAGTTTTCCTTGCAGGGTCTCTTTGCAGGATCATTTTGCAGGCACCTTCCTTTGCAGGTGTTTCTATTTGCAGAGAAATTGGGGCTTCTGAGTCCTTTGCAGGCACATTGCATTTTTTTGAGTGCTTTTGTGCATTTTTTGGTCAGACATTGCACGCAGATTGTAGATTTTTCCAAAAATTTGGGGCTTTTGCGGACAAAGTGCAATTTTGGTAACATTTGGGGCTTTTGGTCAACTGCCCTCTTTCAGTTGCCATTTTTTGCAGGAATTTGGGGCCTTTGCATTTTGGATGCAATTTGGCAGTGGACAGATAATTTGGGAGTTTTGCAAGCAGTTTTGGACTCAGTTTGAGTCACATTGCAGACATTTGCCAATTTTTGCAGACAGATTTTGCAGATTTTTGGCATTTGCAAAACATTCTGGTGCATTTGAAGCCTTCGATAGGCTGTGACAACAAATTGTCATTTTGGGAGAACTTTTGTAGACTTTGGTTGTAGGATAGGTGATAGGAGCAACAGCTGCTGGCTTGGTGGCTCCCACACCGGAACAGAAAAGATGGGATTCATGTGATGCACAACTTGAGGATGAGTCATATGCTTTCCTGACTTGCAGCTATGACCCTTCGAAGGATGCATGCACTTTCAGTCTTAATGAGACACTGAACACATGGTATTTTGATAGTGGTGCATCCAAGCACATCACTTCAAGGAAGAGTCTTTTTGCATCTTTGCATGAACCACCTGCTAAAAAGAAGGTGACATGTGCAAACAATTCTTCTCAGTGTGTGGAGTGGGTGATATTATACTTACCTCCACGGATGGCACCAATTTCAGAATTACGGATGTTCTTTATGTGCCCGGTATAAAGAAGAATTTAATTTCAGTGTCCTTTCACAATCGAGGAGGATTTCAAGTTATCTTTGATGATGCTAAGTGTGCAGTCCGAGACAAAGAGAATGATTATGCTTTAATGTTGTCTGGCACTTTATATTGGGGTCTTTTTTAGCTTTATGTTTATGAGAAAAGATCCGATCTTGTACTTGCAGTAAACACTCCCACTGCTGCCATGCAGAATGTGGAGTTATGGCATGCCAGATATGGGCACATGAGCTATGGCAGCTTGATGACACTTTAGAAGCATGCTATGGTTGATGCATTGCCTCCTTTGGAGTCACCTCCTCATGCATGTGATGGATGCATCCTCGGTAAGATGCATAGATTTTCCTTTAAAAAGGATGGTGCAGTACGAGCTATTCGCAAATTACAGCTCATACATAGTGATGTCTGTGGTCCCATGAGGACACTTGCTTTTGGTGGTTATCTGTATTATGTCACATTTATAGATGACTACACAAATTATACTTGGATCCATGGCTTGAAGAAAAAATCAGATGTGTTTATGCATTTCAAACACTTTGTGGCCATGGTTGAAAATGAGACATGACTCAAGGTGCAGATACTTCGCACTGATAGTGGGGGGAGTATATGTCTCATGAATTTGAGGCATTTTTGAAGGAGAAAGGCATCACACATCAGCTTACAGTGAGGCTTACCCCTCAGCAAAATGGCAAAGCTGAATGGAAAAATAGAACTCTCATGGAGATGGATAAATGCATGCTTACTAGCAAGAAGTTGCCTCTCAGATTTTGGCTCAAAGGTCTCGTATGTGCTAATTATGTTTTAAATCGGGCTCCCACAAAGGCTTTGAAGACAATCACTCCCTATGAGGCTTGGCATGGGAGAAAGCCTTCGTGTTTTTGGATGTGTTGCATATGCCTTGTGGAGTTTCGACATAAGTTGTCAGATAAGGCACTAAAGTGTATCTTTGTTGGGTATAGTGCACAAAGCAAAGGCTATTGTCTCTACAATCTTGCCACACGCAAGATTTTTGTGAGTAGAGATGTCATTTTTTCAGAGAATTCAGCTCATACACATGCTGAATTCACTATTCCAGCTTCTTCAGATGATGTTTTTGAGGGGTTGCTTCCTATTGCTTTTGGTTCCCTGGCTGATGCTCATGCTGAAAATAACAACCTCCCCCTGCTCCACATGCCCCGATTCAGCCACATGCTGATTTTGTTCCTCCACAGGCAGTGGATGATGTTGTCAGGCAAGAGATTCAAGAGATACATGCATCAAAAACAGTTGCTACAGACTCTCAGGGAGAGTTGACTTGAGACACCTTTGCCTGGCAGGACTCGTAGTGCATCAAGGCATGCAGAGGGGGCTCCTTTTGTTGAATCAGCTTATGCAGGTACTCTTCTTGATGAAGAAGAACTTGAAACTTTTGAAGAAGACAAGGATAGTGTGCACTGGATAAATGCCAAGCACTATGAATTGCAGTCCATTGAGAAAAATCAAACTTGGGATGTTACGGATTTACCACCATGAAAGCATGCTATTGGTACTAAGTGGGTTTTCAAAGTGATAAGGAAGCCAGATGGGTCTATTGATAGGTACAAGGCATGGCTGGTTGCCAAAGGCTATGCTCAGAAAAAGGGCATAGATTATGAGGAGACTTTTGCTCCTACATCTCGGATGACCAACATCAGATCAGTTATTGCCATGGCTGCAACTTTTGTTTGGAATGTCCATTAGTTGGACATAAAAACAGCTTTCCTCAGTGAGGATTTGCAGGAAGAGGTTTATGTCAAACAACCTCTTGGCTTTGAACTTTCGGGTAATGCACTTCAAGTTTGCAAGCTGAATAAAGCTTTATATGGGCTGAAACAAGTCCCACGTGCATGGTATGCCAAGATTGATGTCTTCCTGGCAAGTAAGGGGTTACACCATAGTCCCACTGAAAGCATCCTCTACATCAAGAAGGATGGGGGGGATATTTTGGTCATCATTCTTTATGTAGATGACATGCTGCTCACAGGGTCAAATGAGGAAATAATTGCAGATTTTAAAGCTGAATTTAAAGCCGAATTTGACATGACAGATTTGGGCATGTTAAATTTCTATTTGGGGATCCAGTTCATACAAGACAAGCGTGGCATTGTTATGTCTCAATCTAAGTATGTGCAAAAGCTTTAGATAGGTTCAACATGCAAGATTGTAAGCCTACAGCCACTCCCATGAAATAAAATTGCATTGCCACCCAAAAGAAAATTTAAACATGGACATCATATTGGTCTTGTTGTGCATTATTAAAGTGTTAAACAAATTATAAAAAGTATTCATACACATCATTAAAACAAATTGTTAAAAAAATATTCATACACATAGTTGAGAAAGGAAAAAAACTTCTTTATTTCAAAATAGGATTTACATATAGGAAAGACACTCTAATTCACATTCTTTCCTCCTTCACACTTCTCAAGCTCCTCTTTCCTCACGGCCCGATATTCAATATGCAGTATCCTAGGTGAGCAGGTATATGTACAGTCCAAAGACAACACATTGGCAGGCTGTAAAACACATCTTCCGTTACTTGCAAGGCACAAAGTATTGTTTCCCAGGGGGGTGACTTGCAGATGCATGCTTACAATGACTCTGATTGGGCTGGAGACTATGACACTGGCAGTCCACAAGTGGTAATTGTTTCTTTTCGGGCAAAGCTTGCATTTCTTGGCTGAGCAAGAAACAATCTACGGTGGCTACTTCCTCATGTGAAGCTAAGTATAGGGCAGCTTTCACAGCGACAGTTGAATGTGTTCGGCTGCGTTGTTTGTTTGCTGATCTTCATCTCTTATTGGAAGGTCCTTCTCGAATTCTCATTGATAATCAGAGTGCTATAGCAGTGGCAAAGAATTCTGTGTTTCATGCTCGCATGAAGCACATTGAGGTTCACTATCATTATGTCAGAGAGAAGTTGCATGCAAGGGAGATTAGTATGATCTATGTGTCAACACATGACAATGTTGCAGACATCTTCACCAAAGCACTTCCACGTGAAGAAGTTTGAGGCATTTCGCAGTGCGTTGAACTTATCTCCTTTGGTGATTGATCACTTCCTTATACATCATCACATTGGCACTGCAGGGTGTGTTAGAATTATTTGCATTCTAGGCAGTGACCAATGTAATCCATAAGTGAGTTAGGGGCACTTTTCCCTCACTAGAGGTTTTTCCCCCTAACCACAGTTAGTGGGCTAGTGTGGTTTTGTCACTTAGACAAAACCACCTCCACACTAACTGTGTGTTCGGCTAACAGTTGAATGTGTTCGGCTGCGTTGTTTGTTTGCTGATCTTCATCTCTTATTGGAAGGTCCTTCTCGAATTCTCATTGATAATCAGAGTGCTATAGCAGTGGCAAAGAATTCTGTGTTTCATGCTCGCACGAAGCGCATTGAGGTTCACTATCATTATGTCAGAGAGAAGTTGCATGCAAGGGAGATTAGTATGATCTATGTGTCAACACATGACAATGTTGCAGACACCTTCACCAAATCACTTCCACGTGAAGAAGTTTGAGGCATTTCGCAGTGCGTTGAACTTATCTCCTTTTGGTGATTGATCACTTCCTTATACATCATCACATTGGCACTGCAGGGTGTGTTAGAATTATTTGCATTCTAGGCAGTGACCAATGTAATCCATAAGTGAGTTAGGGGCACTTTTCCCTCACTAGAGGTTTTTCCCCCTAACCACAGTTAGTGGGTTAGTGTGGTTTTGTCACTTAGACAAAACCACCTCCACACTTGTAGTTCCTACATCTTCCTACATCTTATCTATTCCAGCTTTGACGTTTTGCTTTCTGCTCTCTTGCTTTCTTCTTGCTCCCATTTTAACATTCTGTGCATGCTGTTTTCTGCAGGCTAGCCTTCCCCACCCTTCTTTCCCTCCTTTTCTGTGTGAGAGATGTCTTCCTGCACATCAATGTTAGCAATCTTTAACCAAGAACAGTTCACACAAGAGAGAGATATAGAAGAGACAATGAAAATTTGAATATATACAGCCCAATCAGGCACCAATCAGGCACTGAAGAGGCACTTCTGACTTATGGAGAAAGAAATACCGTCTTTGAAAGGCCTTAGAGCCCTATGACACAAAGTAAATTTACATGCAGCATCTATCCAAGTACAAGCCATCATGGGCTGGTATAGGGGATAGGAGGACCCTTGCAATATACTAAGTACTGACAAAAAATGACCTTGGTGCAAGGGTACACTACGACGATGGAGGGAACATCACATATCAAAGGAGGCTGGATAGGGGCCCAGTTTGGGCTCCCCAACTGGTTGGGTGAACCCAACCCAACCCTTGGGTCGGGTCAGCCGATCCATGGGTCAGGTGAGGGCTGACTACCTGGTCGGTTTATCTGGCCAGTCTACCAGGCTGGCTGGGGCTAGGAAAGCCACCTCTGTTCTTCATTCCGTATCTCGGACCAGAAGGCATGCCTTGGAGCATTCTCTCACCTTGTCCAGCCCCCTTGGCTGCAGATTGTACCCTGGATATATCCATTGCTATTGCCTCTATGTGTGTCTATCTTTCTCTCTCTCTTTTTTACGATTCTGCACGTGCACCACTCTCAAAATGGTATCATTTACCATCGGTGATGATGAGGGCATTGCAACGGAGAGGACACCTCGAGGGAGCTGTTCATTCATTGCTGCTGCGAGTTTTTCTGCTGCAAACAGAGGACGATCTAAGGTGCAGTTTGCGCACACAGGACACAGCACTTAAAGTCGGCTACATGTCCTACAGGCAGCTTGATCTGTTTGCGGCTGTTAGAGGCAGCAAGAGCAGCAAGAACCCGTTGTGTTGAGGTAGTCCTTCGGCAGGGACAGATCTCAAGGTCAGCCATACGTCTGGTAATTCTCAGGCCATTCAGCAGGGCTGACAAAGGCTAACGCAGCCTGGCTTATACAATCTGCCACAGCAATACCTAGCTACTGTTCGGCTGCATGAGGCGTGGACAGCAGTAAGTCGGTGCTCACTACATCAGCAAGGCGACTCTGGGGAGCCTGTTTGATGCAGCATTCCATGGCGTTGACAGCCCTGCACATGGCAATTTTAGGCTGAGCGGATTGGTGCTACTGAGCAGCATTTCCGTGGCACTTTGTGGCAACAGTTCCGGACTGTTTGCCCACAGCGACCTGAGGCAGCATTTCGGAGCAGTACTAGGGGCGGCTGTCGGAGAAGGCAGCCTGGGTGCGCGCCTTCTCTTTACCAAAACCCGATCTCTCTTCTTTTCCACCCAGTATGCTGTTTCTTGCCAGGATCCGCTGCAAGGTGTGCATTTTGGAATAGCTTCATGGGACCCCCGTGTACGAGTAAGGAGGACAAGCTTGACAGCACTAATTATGCCCATTGGAAACTCAACATGAAAATGTGGTTCATCCATAAGGGTTTGTGGGAGCTTATTGAGGGCTATGAGCGGAAGCTTGAGCGTCCCAAGAGTTCTATTCAATGGGATGCTACCGGGGAGGAAGAGTTTTAGGATGACTTCAAGGATTGGGAGGATCGGGACTCAAAGGCACATTCATCCTTGGTCAGGACAATTACAAAGGAGGTTTCTCCGGCTGTCCAGACCTTGGAGAGTGCCTCTGAGGTCTCGTTTAAGCTAGAGGACCTTTGTGCCAGGGATCTACGGTGCGTGCTGTCACTTTGCAGGAAATAGAGACTATGGACAGGGGGTGTGTCGGAGTTCGTTGTTCGAGGTTCCCCATGTTGGAAATAAAGGCTTTAAGGGGCCTTGGTGTGGCCCAAAACTCCCTCGTGGTGCTAAGGAAAATATGTAGTTGATGAAAATAAAAAAGGGGGGCTAAAAAGGCCCTTGATGCACATCTGACATGTGGATACTAAGAAGATTAATCCGATAAGCATGGGATGTTTTGAAGGTTCTTGGTATATATTGAGAACGGTCATAAACCCTCCTTTAGTCCCGTCAGCTTTTTGTTGGGGGCTGAAGGAGGCTCTTTGTGGCTAGGCGTATGTGCACCGCGGTTTACTTGTGTGAAATATTGCAACTTCGTGATGGCGCAGCGGTTGCTGGACCTAGCATTGAAAGCAATTGCACGTGCACATGGGAAGTGTTGACCCCCTTGCAGATGCTCTGGACTGTTTGTGACTGTTGTGTGCGGAGGTGACGAGTAGCTTACGGAATGTACTGGGTAGGCATTGTGTCATGTGCATGGTGTACCTAGGGTTGGATAGTAGGTTAACGTGGGTTATGGGATAGCATAGGACTGGATGGCTATTTTTAGTCGAGTTTGCTATATATAGAGATTGATTCATATATAGTGCTCACTTTATATGGAGGGAGCTATTCATAGCATTGTGTTATCTATAGCGGGGTTCCTTCTATATAGAGGGAGGGCCAGTGCTATTGTGTAGATCAGTTGAACGCTCCTCAACTGATGGAAGGGACTTGGACCTAGGCCGGGACTCTGGCCATCTACATGGCGGATCATAGGTGGTGTATTGAAGGTCCTCTGGACGGGCTCAGGTGGTATGGGACGCCTGGGAGGATCGAGGCACCTGCGCTATGATTCTGGTTGTATTGAGGATGAGATTCTAGGTTAGTGATAGGGTTAGATCCTACGGGGTCGTGTCACATTGTGTAACCGCGGGGGGTGGCAGCTTGCGGGTGCTCTAATTGCAGTTCTTGTCCGGATTTTCAGTAGTAGCTGGTCATAGTTTATGGCAGCCTTTGAATCCTCTGACGGGTTAACTTGTGTGGTGGGTTCGAATTGATTGTTGGTGGCGCTTGAACCCTGTTGGTTGGGTTACCTTTGTGGGGAGTCGACTTAATGTGTGTGCCTTGTGGTATTTGGACCATGGGGGTTTTGGAATTATCACCATAATTCGTGGTAGTGACCAATGTATGACCAATAAGTGGGTTAGAGGCACTTTTTTCCCTAACCACAGTTAGGACCCCTAACTACAGTTAGTAGTTAGGATAAGGTTTTGTCACTTAGACAAAACCTTCGTCTTGTATGTTGTTTCTTATCTTTTTCAATACAGTGTGGTGTGCTCTTGCTTTCCTTTTCTCTCACATTTGGTATCAGAGCCAGCTTGCTCCTCTTCCGTACAGGCAGTTCGCTCTTCTGTACAGCTAGCCCATTGCACCATTGTACGGTTGCTTCCGTACCTGTCTATCCGAACTGCTATTAGGTCGTACTACTCGTACGTCGAACTTATGTGCAACAGGTACACTGCAGCTCCAACGCCCTACAACTCTAGCGTCGTACAACTATTACTAGATGTACGTACTTGCAGCTCTAGTCGTACAGGTCTGTCAGCAGCTCCAGTCGTACATTTCCGTCAATAGCTATCGTACATTGTACGGTACTCTACTGTATAGTCGTGGTACCTGCATCCGTACTCCCGTTTTCGGCTTCCGTACACTTGTGCTAGCGGTCCCATACACCTGCATCATACATTTCGTACACCTGCGTCATACATTATGTACATTGTGTCAGGTGTTTTGTGCATTTGTGTCAGCAGTTTCGTACAGGTTCTATCTGCGGGTCTTTTTGCAAGCTCTACTAGTTGGTTCATTTTGTAGGTTTTGAAGCAAGCATGAGCATTTGGGATTCAGCCAGTGTCTGGCCTAGATTCAAGCAATTTTTGAAGGCAGATTTGAGCATTGGGCATTTTGAAAAATTTGGGGCTTTTCCTGCATTTGCCTCGATTTCAATCCAATTTCACCCTGCAAATTGGGCTTTTGGTCTTGGATACCAATTTTGCAAGATTTGGAGCTTTTGGACACTTTGCAGTTGTTTGGTAGGCAAATTTGGCAGAATTTCTGTTGGGCTTATACTTTTGGGCTCTTGCATTTTGAGCCTTTGATTGGCTGATTTTTTGAGCAGTGGGAAGCTTGCATCTATATCCTGGAAGGGATTTGTGTTGTGCACCTATAAATCCCAAGAAGGGATATTTCTTGTAACATTTGCTACATTTTGTTTTCTTTGGTAGTTATGGCTCCGAACAATCCCAATGAAGTGTTTGGCGTCCTCACACCGGAGGATAAGCTTCAGGACTTGAGAGAGCAATTGTTGAATATAGATGAGATTATTCCTGATTCAGAGATGATAACCACTACTTTGAATTCTCTTCGTGAGTCGTATCTCGGATTTCACACCTCCTGAATTTGTCATTGGGAGGGGTGGCAACCCTCTCACTTTTCACAAGCTGATAGGACTTCTGTTGCAGGAAGAGCAAACCAGGAAGAACATGGCTTCATGGGCTGGTGAGCATGCCGCCATGCTTTTGAAATTCAAGCTCAAAGGGAAGGGGCAGCATAAGTAGCATGCAAATGAGCCTACACATCAGCATAAAGCTGATTTTGGACAGCCTTCTCACAAGGCTAAGAGTGATACAGAGAAGTCGGGAGAAAGGACGTTTGTCATTATTGCAAGGAATGCAAGAAAGAATTGCCAAGGAAAAGAAAAAGGATTCAAGCATGATTGTCACAGATTTAGCTCCTCATGCACATGATGGTGGTGATGCATCAGCCAACTTAGTGGAAGAAGACTATGCCTTTTTGACTTTGGATACTATAACCACATCCTGACGACGACTCTTATGCTTTTTTGACTTGCAGTTATGACCCTTCTAAGGATGCATGCACCTTCAATGTCAAAGAGACATTGAATAATTGGTATTTTTGATTGTAGCCGGCCTTTAGTTTTTCGAAAGGGCAGTAGACCATAACTTGCATTGCATATTCATTACTCACAGCCACATTGCATAATTTCCAACCACTTAACTTTAAACAATACCACTTGGAAACAATTTGAGAAATAATTGGATGGAGGCTAGAGTGCCCCTGTTCAATGAAAACCAAGTACAAGACACCACACTGGCCCCAAACACTTGGCGCCCCTTCTGGTATTTATTTATTTCTATTGGTACATACAACAAGGGCTCACCCTTGTGCTCTGTCCCACGGGCAATTCCACTGTCCAAGCCAAACTTTGGCTACAACCTGCATTCCATCCTAGTGCACACACTAGTACCCAAGTGCCAAGGCAAGGATAAGGCATTCACCATTGTCCATGACCAACTGTAAAGGTGTCCAAGCATTCCACAAAGCATCCAACTTGCTCAACCAGGGTTGGCGATCCCACAACCCACTGACCAGCCTCTCAGGGTGACCAAGCTTCAACACAGATCTCAGACTGAACAAGTGACCAAGATATAGGAAGAAAATCGACACACTGTCCCTTTGATTACACCCTCTGTGACTGGGTGCCCAATCACTGCCTGAATGTCCAAGAGGGGCTTCCAACAGCAATAACAAGCCTCCAAAATCACCAAATGCAATCAACGTGAAAGGGATAGTGACAAGAGAACTCAAACCAGCTTCAAACGATTTCAATCCAGCTCCAGATCGGCTCCAAGGAACTCCAATCCAGTCTAGAACACCACGGTCAGTAGATCCAGTGCGGAGGCTAGTAGGAGGAAATGGCAGCTTAGAGAGGCTCTAACCTTACAAAACCAATGGAACATTGTTTGCCCCTCACACTTAAATCCTAACCCTTCTAACCAATGAAAATTGTGCACCTAGGGACTTCTGGGAAGTGTCGCTTCCCTTGGGCTAGTCCCCTAAGCCAAAGTTAGTCATGGTTCATACATTCACGTTCCCGTGACATTGATAGTGGTGCCACCAAACATATCACTTCTAGGAAGTGTTTGTTTGATTCTTTGTGTGGGTGTGTGGATTTGTATGTGTGAGAGCATGTATTTATACCATGTTCTAAACCCACTGTTGGGCGTTGACGACGTTAGTGGGGATGCCGCAATAGCTAGTCCCTGCTATGCGTGATGGAGTTTATGGTTTTCAACTTTGTGGGTGACTTGTGAGATTGAAACTGCAATGTGTTGCGTTTTTAGAGGATGAGTTTGGGCATATTCCTAGACTCATCTAGATATATGTTCACGTCGTCTTATTGGACATGCAACTTTCACTTTGTGACATTTTTGTCCATGTTGCGGCTTGCTGATATTCTTTCTATCTTAAGTGGTGCGTTGCCCTATCAGCTAGATTGTCTAAACAATTTTTTTGTTTGGATGCTTGTTTGGGAGAGAGAGCCTTCGCAAGCAGTTGTAGCTTGAATGAAGAGAATTTTGACTACTTTTTGATTTGGCTTCTCCTTTAGTGCTAGCCTTTGTCACGGCTGAGTCTGTCCTTCAGCTCCTCAGTGCCGATACAAAGACCTTTGTATAAATGGATGCTCAAGTATGTGTGGGTGTGTGGATTGGTATGTGTGAGAGCATATGTCGATTCTATGGTCTACACCCATTGCTGGGCGCTGATAATGTGAGTGTGGATGTTGTAGTAGCTAGTCCCTGTCATGCATGATGAAGTTCTATGGTTTTCAACTTTATGAGTGACAATAATGAGATAAAAATTGCACACTGTGTTGTGTTTTTAGAGGATGAGTTTGGGCATGTTCCTGGATTTATCTAGATATATGCTTGAAGTTTTAAGGCTAAACCATACAATCTTTATTAAATTGAGACCCCTAATGTTGGGTATTGATTTTCTAAACATGTTGTAGTGTGCTAAAGATGCAATATGAAGACACAAACTTCAAATTTAATTGATAAGCACATCAACATTGAAAAGGTGCAAGTAATTAGACTTACAACATCACAGCACTTAAACTATATACCATAGCAATATTTTGAAGACATCACTAATTAAAACTTTGAATGCATCGAACATGAAGTACAAGGAGTTGGTGAGCTTATCCATATATATCAAATCTCCATGTATGATCCCAATTTGAAGTTGTATAAAACAATGGATATGTTGTTGTAATTTCACCCCATAGCTGCTTACTGTCTAGGTTGAAACCTGCAACCTGCAACCTGCTTTGATTCAAGATAATCTAGATTATTGCTTCTACCACAGTAGTATTGTCCTATGCCTGCCCATGTTAATGAATCAGCTTTCTGCACTCCACTGATTACTCCTCAACTAGGTTGCACATAAAACATACATAACCGCTTTTTGTGTAATTCCCAGATGTAGAGGAACTTTGTTTTTGAATATTGGATCCTTGCCACAGCAACCCTTCTAATTTTTGTGTTTGACCTGTGTCTGGTGCAATTAGAAGTACTCTTTACCATAATGTGGATTCTTGCCAATGTAGCTTTTTGGATTTGTTTATGCCTACAAGAATATAGAACTATGTGCTTTAATGTATGCCTGCATCCATCATACACTTTCACCCAAGCTTGTTAGTGACGTTATGTTTTGCAGTGCAAAGCTGTGCTGCAGAAGCTTAAGGGTGCTGTTGACAAGGACGGACGTCAAATTGCTGCAATCTTTGAGCTTCCTAAGCGTACTGATGCACCTGGATACTATAAAGCTATTGCTAATCCGATTGATGCACGGACAATTGAACAGCATCTTGACAGGTTTGAGTACGGAAGTGTGGTTGACTTTGCTGCTGATGTTCAGCTGATGCTCGATAATGCTGTTCGGTTCTACAACTCATCTGAGGTGACTTTACACACTACCTGTGCTCATCTTATCCCTGAATAATACTTGAAACTAATAATGGGTTTGGCTTATTGATGGTGCTCTTTAGAACATTAGAGCGATTTTGTGTTATTGATTAATGGAAATTAGAAATTGCTAATTCTTGTATTGTTTGACTATTGAAATAGGGTCTGCATCTGTGCATACATTGTTTCCTTCAAAGTTGTATACTAATAACGAACTAGCCCATGCATACTCGTTTGACTATGTGAATACATAAAACATGCATGAGCTTTACAGGAGTTGAAAATATGAAAGCAGAGATAGACAAATTATACCCAACACTTAATTGGGTTGCAACAGCGGGCCCTACCTCCTCTCCTGTTTCGTAATGACCTGCTCCACAAACTGCATGTGGATCACCTCCAACTTTTACAGTGACTATCGATGAAGCTTGATCTGTTCTTGCTCTTATTCTGATCCAGGGCTTTTCCAAAGGATGGAGCTTACTCTGCTCCACATGTATAAGTGCCCCTGGCTGGCATCATGGTAGTGTTACTCCATAGGTTGAGAAGCTTCCTCTATATTGTTAGAATTATTGTTATAATTTAGCAGTGACCAATGTAATGTAATAAGTAGGTTAGGGGCACTTTTCCCTCATTTTAGAGGTTTTTCCCCCTAACCACAGCTAGTTTACTAACTACGGTTAGTGAAGGATAAGGTTTTGTCACTTAGACAAAACCTATCCCACTCTTTAGTTGTATCACACTCTTCTATTGCAACTATTGCTTTTAGCTCTTACTCTCCTACTCTCTTGCTCTCCTGCTGTCACACTCTGCTCTCTTTCCCTCTCCAACTCACATTTGGTATCAGAGCAGGTTGACCCTGCTTCCTGCTTTCTTGCTCGCAAGCTCCCTGCTCCAAGAACAACAGATCGCTGCTTGTCCGTACAGTCCTCCGTACAATCTGTACGGACTGTACTTTATGCACCGCCGTACAGCTCCTGCCGTCAGATCCGTCCGTACATCGCCGTACAGCCCGTCAACTGTACAACCGTACTGTCGCGTCAGCTCGTACAGCTCATCGTCAGTACTCGTACGGACTTTGTCGTACAGTCGTACCTTCGTCGTCGTACATCTGCCGTATAGCTTGTCGTACAGATCTGCATTGACTGTTCCGTATAGATCCGTACATCCGTACAGATCGCACAAAAATTCGTACAGTCCGTACATTGTACGGATTTCATACTGACAGTTCCGTACAATCTGAAGAGGCTGTACTTTCTGCAGATTTTTCCTTTGCAGGTGGACTCTGGAAGGTGTTTCGTGATAGGCATTTGCGGAGAGAGCCATTGTTTGGCTAATTTCTTGCAGAAAATTGGGGCTTTTGCAATTACACTGCAATTTTGCAGTGAAATTTGGGGATTTTGCAGGCAGAGAGCAATTTGTGCAACATTTGGGGCTTTTAGACCATTTGCCCCTTTCTGGTTGCAATTTCAAGCCTTTCTGGTTGCAGGTTTCAGTTCACACTGCCTTTCTGTAAGTGTTTTGAGCAGTTTTGGCAGGTTTTGGGAGAGATTGGATGCTCTGGCAGATTTTTGACAGAGACATTACAGAGTTTTGAGTTGCATTTTCAGCTAGTGTTTGGCTGTGTTTTTTTGGGAATTGTGCACTCCATTCCCAGCAAGGGAATTCAGATTTGCATTTGTTGTATTTTCTTTCTCAGACATGGCCTAGCAAAATTAGAATGATTTCCAGTTCAGCGGTCTCTCACAAGAGGATAAGCTGGATGGTACCAACTACTCCCTCTGGAGTTTTATGGTACACAACATTCTGATTTCCGGTAATTTGTGGGACTATGTAAATGGGGATGAGATCCGGCCAGCAAATGTGGCACCTAATACCCCTCCCCAGCAAGGAGCAGGCAGAGGTCGTGCACAGGGTACAGCTGCAGGACAAGTTATTGGTGCAGCTATACCTACCACTCCAGAGCAAAAGAGATGGGATTCACGTGATGCTTTAGATTTGTCGTGTATCTCTCTTTCAGTGAAAAGATTCATCATTCCGCATATCCGGTCGTGTAAGACCTCAAAGGCAGCATGGGATATTTTGGAGAGCATGTATGCAGCTCGGAATGATGCCAGGGTGTCTTTTTTGAAAAGAGAATTGTCTCATACACATATGGAAGAGGGTGACTCCATGTCAGTGCACCTAACAAAGCTACAGGATTTACGAGAGCAATTGCTGAATATTGATGAGATCATTCCTGATTCAGAGATGATTACCACTACTGTGAATTCTCTTCTTGAGTCTTATCTCAGCTTTCATACCTCGGGGATGCAAATCCTCTCAATTTTCACGAGTTGATAGGACTTCTGTTGCAGGAAGAGCAGACTGGGAAAAACATGGCTTACGAGCAGGTGAACATGCCATGCTTTTAAAATTCAAGCCTAAAACAAAGGGACAAACAAAGACATCAGCAAATCAGCCTTCCAGTGGTTCAGGACAGCCTTCTCAAAAGGCTAAGGGTGATGCAGGTAAGCCCAAGAAGAAGGGTATATGTCATTACTGCAAAAAGCCAGGTCACTACATTGGAGAATGTAAGAAGAGGCTTGCAAAAGAAAAGAAAAACAGCTTCGGTATGGCCGTTTCAGATTCAGCTCCTCATGCATCTGACAATGAGCAAGCTACAGCCAACTTTGTGGAGCACGACTATGCCTTCTTGTCTTGCATTTCAAACTCTCAGTTGGCTGCTCCGGATACTACAACCACTTGTAATGATGACTCTTATGCTTTTCTGACATGCAGTTATGATTCTTCCAAGGATGCATCAGCTTTCAGCGTCAATGAGACACAAAATACATGGTATTTTGATAGCGGTGCCTCAAAGCATATGACTTCCAGGAAGTGTCTTTTCACATCTCTGCATCCACCTCCCGTTGGTAAAAAGGTCACATGTGCCAACAAGTCCTCCTATTCAGTTCGTGGTACAAGAGAAGTTGAACTTATAGCCATTGATGGCTCAACATTCAAAATTTCTGATGTCTTGTATGTGCTTGGTATCACAAAAAATCTACTTTCAGTGTCCACTCTTAACAGAGCTGGATTTCAGGTCATTTTTGAAGGTGACAAGTGTGCAGTCCATGACAGAGAGAATGACTATGCCTTGAGATTGTCTGGCACTTTGTTACGTGGTCTTTTTCAGCTTGACATGTATGAGAAAAGACCAGCACATGCTCTTGCAGTTTCCACTCCTACTGCTGCTATGCAGAATGCGGAGTTATGGCATGCCAAATATAGACATGCATTATGGCAGCTTGATAACACTTCAAAAACATGCTATGGTTGATGCATTGCCGACTCTTGAAACACCTCCTCCACATGCCTGTGAGGGGTGCATTCTTGGTAAAATGCACAGATTTCCCTTCAAGAAGGATGGATCAGTAAAAGCTGTTTGAAAATTACAGCTTATTCATAGTGATGTCTGTGGTCCCATGAGGACTTCATCATTAGGTGGTCATCTTTACTTTGTCACTTTTATAGATGACTACTCCAACTACACTTGGGTTTATGGGCTGAAACGCAAATCAGAAGTGTTTATGGTTTTCAAACACTTTGCAGCCATGGTTGAGAATGAATCAGGACTCAAGATACATACAGTACGCACAGATAGAGGAGGGGAGTATTTGTCTGCAGATTTTGATGCATTTTTAAAAGACAAGGGCATTGCACATCAGCTTACAGTGAGGCTAACCCCTCAGCAAAATGGCAAAGCTGAGAGGAAAAACCGTACTCTTATGGAGATGGATAGATGCATGCTAAAAAGCAAAAGATTGCCTCACAAATTTTGGCTTGAAGGTCTCATGTGTGCCAATTATGTTTTGAATCGAGCTCCCACAAAAGCTTTGAAGACCAAGACTCCCTATGAAGTTTGGCAAGGGAGAAAGTCTTATGTGGATCATTTTCGTGTTTTTGGATGCCTTGCATATGCTCATGTGCCCGTTGAGTTTCGGCATAAGTTGTCTGATAAGGCAATCAAATGCATTTTTGTTGGGTACAGTGCAGAGAGCAAGGGCTACCGTCTCTACAATCCTGTCACACGCAAGATTATTGTCAGTAGAGATGTTATATTTTCAGAAAATTCAGCTCACACTCAAGCTGAATTTGATATGCCTACTTCTTCCACTACCCATTGCCTTGGGTTCCCCTGCTGATATATCTGATGCAAATCAAAATTTCCAGATACCTCCACATGCTCCGATTCAGCCACAGGATGTCTTACCACCTCCACAAGCAGTGGAAGAGGTTGTTCAGCAAGAAATTGCAGATATACATGCAGCAAAAACAGTTTCAAATTGGCTGTTACAAACTCTCAGGGAGAGTAAAATTGATGCTCCATTACCTGGCAGAACTCGTAGTGCAGTAAGGCATGGAGGGAGAGCTCTTTCAGTTGAATCAGCTTATGCAGGTACTCTTCTTGATGAGGAGGAGCCTGAGACATTTGAAGAAGCACAGGATAATGTGCATTGGATGAATGCCATGCACGATGAATTGCAATCCATTTAGAAAAATCAGACATGGGAAGTTGTCGATTTGCCACCAGGTAAACATGCCATAGGTACACGGTGGGTTTTCAAAGTCAAAAGAAAGCCAGATGGGTTCGTTGATTGGTACAAGGCAAGGCTGGTTGCAAAAGGATATGCATAGAAAAAGGGCATAGACTATGAGGAGACTTTTGCTCCTACATCAAGAATGACAACCATCCGGTCAGTTATAGCCATGGCTGCAAATTTTGAATGGAATATTCATCAGTTGGACATTAAAACAGCTTTCCTTAATGGAGACTTGTTGGAAGAGGTTTATGTCAAACAACCTCCGGGCTTTGAAATTTCAGGAAATGCACATCAAGTATGCAAGCTGAATAAAGCTTTGTATGGGCTGAAACAAGCCCCACGTGCACGGTATGCCAAAATTCATGCCTTTTTGACCAGCAAGGGACTGCACAATAGTCCAACTGAGAGCACCCTCTACATCAAGAAGGATGGGGGGGATATTTTAGTCATCATTCTTTATGTAGATGACTTACTGCTCACAGGGTCAAATGAGGATAATATTCCAGATTTTAAAGCTGAATTGCAGACCACATCTGACATGTTAGATTTGGGGCTGCTACACTTTTATTTGGGAATCCAGTTCACTCAAGAGAAAAGTGGCATCGTTATGTCTCAATCCAAGTATGTGCAGAAACTCTTGGACAGATTCAACATGCAGGATTGTAAGCCCATAGCTACTCCCATGGAGCCGGTACTGAAGCTTACAATGCATGATGTAGGTGAATCAATTGATGTCACACTCTATAGTCAGGCTGTTGGATGCCTCATTTATATCTGCAATACACGACCTGATATTCAGTTTGCAGTTTCTCAGGTGAGCAGATATATGCACAGCCCAAAGACTATGCATTGGCAGGCTGTAAAACGCATCTTCCGTTATTTGCAAGGTACAAAGTCTTTTGGCTTGATGTTTCCCAGGGGGGGTGACTTGCAGATGCATGCCTATAGTGACTCAGATTGGGCTGGAGACTATGACACTAGGCAGTCCATAAGTGGCAATTGTTTCTTTTTGGGCAAAGCTTGTATTTCTTGGTTAAGCAAGAAACAATCTACAGTGGCTACCTCCTCATGTGAAACTGAGTACAGGGCAGCTTTCACAGCGACAGTTGAATGTGTTTGGCTGCGTCGTTTGTTTGCTGATCTTCATCTTTCATTGGAGGGTCCTTCTCCAATTCTCACTGATAGTCAGAGTGCTATTGCAGTGGCAAAGAATCTTGTGTTTCATGCTCGCACGAAGCACATTGAGGTTCACTATCACTACGTCAGAGAGAAGTTGCATGCATGCAGGAGAGATCAGTATGATCTATGTGTCAACGCATGACAATGTTGCAGACATTTTCACCAAAGCACTTCCACGTGAAAAGTTTGAGGCATTTCGCAGTGCCCTGAACTTATCTCCTTTTGGTGATTGATCATTTCCTTATACATGACATTGGCACTGCAGGGGGGTGTTAGAATTATTGTTATAATTTAGCAGTGACCAATGTAATGTAATAAGTAGGTTAAGGGCACTTTTTCCTCATTGTAGAGGGTTTTCCCCCTAACCACAGTTAGTTCACTAACTACGGTTAGTGAAGGATAAGGTTTTGTCACTTAGACAAAACCTATCCCACTCTTCAGTTGTATCACACTCTTCTATTGCAACTATTGCTTTTAGCTCTCTCTCTCCTACTCTCTTGCTCTCCTGCTCTCACACTCTGCTCTCTCTCCCTCCCCAACTCACATATATTGCTGCAGGTCTATGTTCAAGACACCTTTTAGCTGTGTGTGGACTCTTCTCAAATCAGCTGTGGGAACTTCTCCACTTGGGCACCTTTCTTGAATTGAATAAGGCAGTGAAGCATTATGATGCCCTATTCTATATGTAAGATATAATTAACAAAGTTCAATATAATATATTTTCCTTAACTCAAAATGAAAGTGAGACGAAGGGTGAATTGTATAATAAAGCAATTTCAAAAGTTAACCTTTGGTTTAAAGGGTGAGAATGTTACATCTCCAAAGAGTGTAACTAGATGTAACCAAGGATAATTCAATACTTGGGGCTGATCCCTGAGGTAGGGCGGGGTTCTAGAGACATCTAAAGTCTTTTTCTTAATAAAGACAATTAGTTCACTAATGACTGCTGGGACAGCTTGTACAGCTAGGATACGTGGATAATAATTTGTTGAGGCTAGGGTCTCCTACTGGCTCATCGTTGTGGAGAAATCCCTAAAGGGATGTGGACCCGCACCTCCTCGCTGGCTGCCCTCAGAGAAGTTGTCTTGCAATGGGGGTGAGTGACGAAGTCATGGAGGGAAAAACAGAGGGGGGACCATTTAGTGTGGGCCTACCCCTCCCATTGTTGGACGTGAGGAGGGATCAGGAGGGGGGGGGAGCTAAGGGTGAGGGGCAACTGGAGCTGCCTGGTGTGGGGGAGGGGAGGGCAGGAGAGGGAAGGGGTGACAAGGCCAGAGGGAGAGGAGGTCCCCCCGCGCAACCCCCCTCCCCCCCCCCCCCCCCCCCTCCCTTGCGGCTCCCTCATAGAAGTTGTCTTGCAATGGGGGTGAGTGATGGGGAGATCAGTGAGTGTGGGCCTACCCCTCCCATTGTTGGACGTGAGGAGGGATCAGGAGGGGGAAGCTAAAGGTGAGGGGCAACTGGAGCTGCCAGGTTTGGGGGAGGGGAGGGCAGGAGAGGGAAGGGGTGACAGAGGGAGATTTCTCTGATATTTACTGAACATTTCCATCTCTTTGCATTCACATTTCTATGCTGTTTCGTTTCACAGATCCACTCTCCATTCTCTGTTCACATATTCCGTTGCACTTTGACAGTCCACTGTGAAGCCGTGGTACTAGGGAATAAAGAAAATGAGTTGAGCTCCAAGGTAGGCAGGTGTCTGAGCAGTCTCTAGGGAGGATAAGTCGATCACAAGGCCCTTTATGCACAGCTAACTCGTGGATAATAAGAAGATTAATCCCATAAACATGGGATGATTTCAAGGTCCGTGGTATATATTGAGAAAGGTGATAAACCCTCCTTCAGTCCCACCTGCTTTTTGTTGGGGGATGAAGGAGGCTATGCATGGCTAGGAGGCGGGGGAGTGGGACCCAACCGTACTCGGCGCATCCAGTGCATGGCTGTTATGTGACAGCATCCGGTGTATTTCCCAACACCCCATACGTGATGTGTTCACTGGAGGATACAGGTTGTGGTGTGTACCACAGATCCATGTATTCCATTGGGAACTCAGTTTAGGCTGGCATGGGAAATCACAGCCGAGGACATGTATTATGGTTCGAGGATCTAGGCTATTTGGTTCTCTCTCTGAGGTGAATCCAATAGGCGTGTTGCTGGAGGGTCCATGGTTGCATCTTCATCAACTTGCTTCTTCAGATTATTGTGCTCACCATGAGTTTAAGAGAGGGTGTTGAAGTATGGCATCTCATAGTGAGAGAGGGCTTCTATGTGGGTTTGCCCGCTCGGGAAAGGATAGGATTACGTAGGCCCGATAGGCTAGGTTAGGCAGGAGCAAATGGCCCTGGGTAATGGTTGGGTAGGGGCTCAGTTTGGGCTCCCAAGAACTCTACGTCCATAGATGGGCACTTCTTGAAAGAGGTGTTTTTCTAACGTGAGGCTCACATGTACCCAAACTAGAACCTAGCATCTACTGGGGTCGAGACCCACAACAGATCTAATGATTGCTTGATCATAAGCTCCTGAGCTGCATGCTCAACCTGCTTTTCGTCCTCTGGCGAGAAGCGTTACGGCATCAAGCAAATTGCAGTGCATCTGTTTTTGACCACTTCTTGTGGGGCAGCCAAGGGCTCAGCTTGCTTGCTATCCTTGAGAGTCTCCAAGAGCCTCCTTGGGATCGTTTTCTGCTGTATAATGAAGCCTTCTCTCTTAATCCCCTCCCAGTGGGGAAAGGAAAACAACTAGCTGGCTGCCAGAAAAACAAACATGTTTCCAAAAAACACAAATCATTGCCTAGGGAATCTCCAGAACAAGGGCTAACGGCTAGGATGGGGGGTTATACAACCAGTGAATACCTCTCGTGTTAATGCATAGAAGATACGTGCAGGCCAAGCCTTGCAGAAATGCTCTTGTGTTCCGGTGAGCGCTCTAGAACTTGGAGTCCCTTGCCCATACGGCGTGCAGGGTCGACCAGGGTGGTTCCTAGTGGGAACTTGATGGTCGCCCATCATAAAACTGCAATGGGCAACCCAAATGTTCCAAGCAGTGATGCTGGACACTATCTCCCATACGCTATCCTTTAGAGAAGATGGAGGGTGCAGGCGAGAGGGAGGAGTTGCAGGGTGGTTGCTAGTGGGAACTTGATGGTCGCCCATCATAAAACTGCAACGGGCAACCAAATGTTCCAAGCAATGATGCTGGACACTATCTCGCATATACTATCCTTTGGAGAAGATGGAGGGTGTAGGCGAGAGGGAGGAGCTGCCTCAAATGCCTTCAGGAGGCTGGAGAACATGCAACCATGAGTCCTGTAGGTTGGAGATGATAGATCAATGGAGAAAGCATGGCCTTCCTCAATCAGGCACGCAACCATCCCCACGTGAAGTCTCTCTGCATCCACTGTGTATTGGCCACAATGAAGTAGATCCTTTGCGCTGTCGAACAGCCCCAAAGACAATGCATAATGGTCTTTAGATCAGTGACTCTGCAACGATGGCATCTACCATCTATCCGTGTCTCCTCCCGCCGTAGGCCAATGGGCAGGTCTCTGTGTGCCACCATCCAGAAGAAATAGAAAATGTTCCAAGGCATGCATCTATTCAAATCAACATGAGAGTACATTGAGGTACAACATGTTGCGTCATGCATGTGTCAATCTGCATGGGTCCAAGTAGGACCTAGGGTGGTTGTGTCTATAGGCACCACACGTGTTTTGACCCTAGTTAGGGTCCATCCTAGGGTTTCGTCTCTATGACTACTCGAGTGTGGATTCTCATTCTGTGTTGTTGTACAGCTTGCATCCTCCTCCTCCCTTTGCACTCCCGCTTCATTTTGCTCACACTTCCCCACATTTGATTTGTTTCCGTGTAGCTTTGGAAATAACTTTCCAGGATTTTTTTTGAGAGAGGTTTATTAGTTTCTGCAAAAGGCCAATATAGTCTATGAGACCAAGAATTTTAATCAACGTGAGAGTACATTGAGGTACAACATTGCATCATGCATGTGTCAATCTGCATGGGCCCAAGTAGGACCTCGGGTTGTTGTATCTATAGAACATTTACCGAATTTGTTCTTGGCATCCCTGTTTTGGTGGTGCTCTAGCTTGCCTTCGAGATGGTATGATAATAGTACCTTGAATGGGGCGTGTGCCCACCTGGCATGGCTGAAAGTCAAGGTCATTGTCACGATGTCTTCCAACCACTTATTTTCTCGCAAAGGACTCTGTAATCTCTTGTTGTTTAGGCTTAATGATTGTCCATATCCGTGTGTCAGGGGTGAAAAGATCCATATCCGTGTGCTAGGGAGATCCCCCGTTGATCTCATAGTGTCTAGGGCATCACATCAAGACACACTCCTCTGTCTTTACTTTGTGTGTGAGAGAGAGTAAAGAGTCTCATATCTCTACAATGTCGTGTGGCTGGCTTCCATCTCAGAGAGTATAGAGTCTCATATCTCTACAAGTCGTGTGGCTGGCTTCCATCTCATGTCTTGCTAGAATTTGGAATCTATGGGATGAATTTGTAAGATGGCCCATGGTGATCCATACTGTATGGAAAGGATAAATATGTAGATACAAATGTTGCTTGGATGAAGCCATCCTCGCTGAGATGGAGAAAATGCTCTTTGTAGAAGGCCATCCTCATTGCATTTGACTGTGGGGGAAATACTTATTTCCTATGGATGTATACCTACCATAGATTGACCGCCTAGATGATTTGATTGGTCTCTTGCTATGTCAAGAAGTGGGCTTCTAGTGAATATTGATATGGCGATAAATGGCCCTTCGCCTGCTATAACCATTTGGAGACTCTTGCATACTATCTCTCTCAGCTGCAAAGCTGCATAGATGATAAGAGGGCCATCCATGGGATGGACCTTGGTGGCGGAGGTGTTTGATCATGTTAGCTCATAACAGGACGTGTTGTTTTATGGGTTTGAGGTTTGGGGATACTTGAGTAATAATATTCAAGGTGTATGTGTCCGCAAAGTGAGTGGAGAGCAACCTTTGACACCATCTTAGAGAGTCTAGATTCTTGGATTGTTGGGGGTGACTCAACCAATAAGCTTTGTTGGGGGGGGGGGGGGGGGGGGAGATTAGGGACGACATCCCCTTTGTGGTCACTCCAAGCCTTATGGTACAAATAGAGAGGAACTTTGAGAATCCTCCAATGCTTTCCTAATGGAGAAGTACCTTAGGGAGGATAGCTTGTCCTCGATGTTCTTTCAGTGCTTTTGGGAGCTCATCCACACTCCCTTGCAGATCTTCGGTTTGGGGCAGCTCTCTAGGGGACAGGACTGACATCTCTACTAGTGGTGCCTAATCACTGTCTATAAGATCTAAGCCACAGTCTTGAGCTTATGGATTTCTACACACCTCCCCAACATCAGGTTTTGTTCTCCAGTCCAGGTTCTCATGGGGGGTACACAGAGGACGCCTTCCACTCCTATGCTTAGTGCACCAGGGTTGTCTTCTAGCCCCCTTCCTTTTCCTTTTGTAGTAGAGGAAATGGGGGTATATCCTCCGTCCACAGGAGGCTGGCTTGGTTGGGATGCCATAGAAATATTGGGGGGAAACTATCTGCCTTTAAGGTTGAAAGGGAGGAGCAGAAGGCCTAAAAAAAGATGCTCGAGGAGCACACGCTTCAGGCATCAAGGCACTTCAGCTTGAAGTTACAACCTTAAACAAGGCAGCCTCCTAGCATTGGATTTGAGGGCCCTTAAATCACAAAAAAGAGGAGAACACAGTACTTAAGCTATGCGTGAGCCAAGGGCAAGTCTTGGAGTGAGAAAAAGGATGGAAGATACAATGACAGCCAAAATGATATAGTACTCCAAGAAGGCTAAATCATGGTCCCATGTGGTCAAGGGACACAAACCCTTGAAAGTCATTCACCTGGGATTCCTCCATACAACCTGGGATAGGATCTCCGTCTTCTAGGCAACGGGCCCAGGTATTTTGTGTGCCATCCGAGCCTGCCCACTAGAAATGACACAACAAGCACCTCAGCTGCTCCATGAATCCTCTATGAAAGCATCAACATTGAACAAGAGGTACTATATCAGTCGGTCGCTAGAAGGACCTAGTTGACCACCAACGCTTACTTTGCCAGTAAGAGTCTTGCCAAGCTCCAGTAGAGGATCTTGCGCCAAGAACTCTCTCAACACTGGGGTAATCTGTTGCTCTGCTGAAATGTGTAGTCCCATATAACATCCACATATCTCGCCATCCGCCCCAGGGAATCCAATGGAAACAAGGTCCAGCACCCTACACTTGGAGCTCCTCGGAGCCTGAGTAGAAACCAATTCCAGTTGATCTTACATGCCAATGCCATCTCAAACCCTCTGTAAACTCAGGGCTATATCATCTACAACAGCTTCTCCTAGGTTGACCATGCATTTTGGCATCCATGACTTGTGTTCTTTCACTCTGTTGTTTTTCAATTTCAGATGTGTCATCTCCAATTATCTAAACTATCTGCTTTGGATTGGTCATCTGTTTCTTCATTTGTATCCCCCTCATGTTGCTTCTTTGTATTCAATGTGGATATTTGTTCTTGTGTGTCCCTGAGCCCCTTTTTAATGTCTGCAATTTTGTTTGGTATGTGTCCTTGGATTCCATTGCCCCTATCAGACTCCTCACCTCCAACCTTGTATGCTTCTAATTCTGCTTGGATATTCTTTACCAACACTTGATGGTCCAGCATTCATGCAGTGATGTTGGAGGCCTGCTCTTGCACCATCTGTTTCAGATTTCTGCTCTCTTTCCAAATAAAGCCTCGTCAAATGCCTTCAATGGGCATCCTAACAAGAAGTCAAACAGCCAACTTGGTATTACAAAACTAGCTTCATCCACCATCACAACATAGAGAGAGAGAGAGAGAGAGAGAGAGAGAGAGAGAGAGAGCTGTGTATTCTTTTGTGTGTATGTGCATGTGTACTTCGGTTAATTGTCCTTGGTAACATGTGTTTCCTGCCTCCCAAAGCTTATTAAAAAGATGATGCAGACTTTGGATTTAATTGAATTTGGTATGATGCATGAAGCTTGAAATTATTTTACCCTGATGCCGAATTATTTTGTGTGCAGGTTAAAGTTGCTTTACGAAGGTTGCAAGCATTATACTTCCAACGCATGGGTCTTAATTTTCCAGATGTTGATTTCAGCTGTGTAAAGACTAGGACGCTTGCTACCCTATGCCAGCCCATAATCCCTTGTGGATCTTCTCCTCAACTACAAAATGCCCAAGGGGGATCTGGAAAGCCACAAGCAGAGTTGGGCACCCCACTAACGGTTCGTTCTGTGACCAAAGCTAGTGAGATGAATGAAGAAAGGATACCTGACAAGGGTGCTCAAATGGAGAGCAAAAAAACTCACAAAAAGGGGAAGGTAAAGGTTGGACAGAAAACCTTAGAGAGAGAGAAGACAAAACCAGGAGGGAGAACGGGAGCAGAAGCTTGTGCAGGTGAATTGCGACACCCAGTGGATTTAGTTTTCTGCAAGAAGAAACGGAAAGATCGAGGGAAAGTGACCAACAAGGTAAGAAGTATCGCTGTAGCGAATGACAATAGTGTTGTAGGAAAAAACGTAGGCAACAAGGTAGTTACAGAATCTGATAATAGGGTAGTTGTAAAGTGCATAGGGAAAACTGGGAGAAGCGCAGGTGCTGGAAGCAATAATGGCACTGGAGATTTGAAATCCGGGGCTAGTTCAGGGGGAGGCCCTGCACACAAGTTCTCTGGTAAGATTCAAGTTGGGATGAACAGGGGAGCTGTAACTTTAGGATCAGATCAGTGGTTGACTCCAGTAAAGAAAATGAGGACAGACGGAGGAAAAAGAAGACCAAGCCATCTTTAAGTTGTTGTATTTATATCCTGTAATCCATTCATTTTTGGGTCAAGTCACACATGCTGACTTGCCCCTGCCATTCCTTTTTGTATGGTTTGGCCAAAATCAAAGTAGCCTTATACATGGGTACACATGGTTATTCTGCTCACCCAAGAAATAATTCACACGATCTTGTACAATGATTCTAAGCACCAACAATCCTCTGGGTGGTCATCTGGCAACCGAGTATACTTATGACCTACGTCAATGTTTTTTTTTCTGTTAGGGGGGTTTTGCTGGCAGGGTGGCTATCTAATACTGTTGGGGGGTTTTAGAAGGAACTGCTCTACCAGTGAGATTTTGACATGCGAGTTTAAAACCTTTTGCATCAAAGTTGGGGATATCTGGTAGCTGGCCTGCATGACGAAGTCATAAGGTAGTTGTTTTCGCATGTTCTCTCCTTTGGAAACAGGTTTTCCTGCCGAATCAATCACATTGGTCTCCCTCGTTGTCTACATACTAAGCCAGGAATCCTCAGTATATAGATTATTTGGATCGTTCCTGAACTTACAAGGATATCAAATAACAGAGTAGTTTGCTGCTGTGATTGAACTCAGCAGAACCTTGACTATGATTAATCGTGATACAATGCTTGTTGCAGAATAAGAAAAAGCTAAAACCTCCTCGAATCACCATGTAAGCAGGTTCACCTATTGAACCTTTTTCATTCATTTAAATGTGCTCCAGAAACAGGGGGAGAGGGGGAGAAACATTAGCATTGAAGCAATTGGCTTGATGATGTGGGACATGGAAAGACTAGAATAACTGAGTAATTTTTTTTGATGTGCAGATAACAGTAACATGCCAGAGTTGTGACAAAGGTACAATTCTAGGAATGCATTAGGATTTTGATTGGATAAGAAGCTAAGTCATGTGACCATGGTGTTATGGGGTAAATCTATCCTCCAAATATTGATGTGATCTCTTGGCTTTGGCTTTAGATTATGTATTGTGTGCAAGTTTAGGTGCCTCCCTTTAGATTGGCTTGCTGAAATTATGCAATCTTACCTCTTTTATACCTTTTCTTGAGCAAAGCAATGGGGTTGGGTTTAGCATAGGCCTTGGCATTGGATGTTAGGCTTGTGTGATGTGGCAAGGTTAGGTTGAATATTGTGATTTTGTTGTGTTTGTGTAAGGGCCTCTTAGTTTTACATTGTGATGTTCCCTCTATCTTCTATCGTACACAAGGCCAAATTCCCCCATCGGTCGTCTTAAATTATTGAAGAAAATGGTGGACACATGGAGGAAAAAGATCATTGAGTTATGTGTCTTGGGGATTTTGACTAACCCAATGGAATTGGGTTTGGCCTAGACCTTAGTGTTGGATGTGTCTTTACTATTGCATATTGATGTGATATATATCGTTAGGTTGGGTCTAGGGCTTGGTTTGGTTTGTGTCAGGGGTTGTTAGTTGTTGAAGATCTAGAACCATCTGTCTATTGGATAAGCTTGTGAGCGTGTGTAGTTCTAGACTACTTAGCACCCATTTTGTTAATCCTTGAAGCTCTTGGATTGACCCTTGAGATGAGCGTGCATAGCATGAGATGTTAAATATAGTCCAATTGTTGTAAGGATACAATATTTGTAGAAGTAGGGTATATAAGGTGTGCACCATTTTGTTAATCCTTGAAGCTCTTGGACTGACCCTTGAGATGAGCGTGCATAGCGTGAGATGTTAAATATACTCCAATTGTTGTAAGGATACAATATTTGAGATGTTAAATATACTCCAATTGTTGTAAGGATACAATATTTGTAGAAGTAGGGTATGAAAGGTGTGTGCAATTGTAAACCCTTCAGGGAAAGGGCAAGTGGCTTGAAAATTTGTGTAAATGTCATCTGGGTATAGACTCCAATTTATTTTTTGGACCTATGTGCATCTAGAGATGGAAGCGTAATAATACCTTTAAAAAATTGGTTGACACATGCAAAAACTTTTAGGCTCACACACAAACAATGCCCTCCAATTAGCATGGAGAAGGTCTCATAGATGGACCATTATCATGTTAGATTATGAGTAGTGTGGTGTGGACCTACCAGGGGGACACTTCCATTTGGGTCTCCAATATATATCCTTATTGGTTTTTCTTCTTTCTCATCATAACACAGTCTTGGCAATATACACGTAGTCCTAATCCTCATTTTGGTCTTTCTCTGTGTAACACAGTCTTAGGAATATAATTTGTTTCATTTTTCGTTCACCATTGATTCCTACATTTGGTATATCAGAGTAGCGTTATCGACCTTGAAACTCTCATCCATGCATTTTGTTGGGAGAAGATTTTTCTTTTAGAGTTTGATAACACATAGTCTTGGCAATATACACATAGTCCTAGGAATGTAATTTGTTTCATTTTTCGTTCACCATCGTTTCCTACATTTGGTATATCAGAGTAGCGTTATCGACCTTGAAACTCTCTTCCATGCATTTTGTTGGGAGGAGGTTTTTCTTTGAGAGTTTGAGCTATTTGCGGCTTCTTGTTTGGTTAAGCGCATGTTTGTTTTGAGCTCCTTTTTGCTATGTGGTAGTTTAGTGAGTAGATTTTTAGCTTCCTTTTAGGTCATTTTGCCTCTCCATATATAGCCTGGACTTGCTCTACAACATTGCTATCCTTCTCCTTGACTTCGAGAAGGCCTATGATAGAGTTGAGTGGTCCTTCTTGGAGGGGACTATGTAGAGGCTCGGCTTTTTAGAGAGGTGGATTAGAGGGATCTCAGCTCTATATGCAGGTAGCTCCAGCCAGGTGATCATCTTTTCTTTTTTGTGGCGGAAGCCTTCGGCTATACTCTGCGATCTCAGGCACTTGGCCTTACGGGGATGAGGTTACCAATCCGACATTGCTAAGCCGTGAGATGGCATGATATTTAGGAATGAAGAGCAATATCAAAAAGTGGATTGCCATGCGACCAAGTCTCTGGAACTTAGTCTAAATCACAAATACCCATGGAAGTCAATTCCACTAGGTAGGTCATTCCATATTTGAAGGTATCCTTTAGATGGTGAAGGAATCCTTCCAATGTGTCTCCTTCAATTCAAATCATATAATCTAACAAAGAAATCCTATGGTGAATGTGGTGTCTACTTGGGTATTTGCTAGATACAATAAATTCCCAACTAGTTGTGAAATGAGTCAAGTTTACCGCTTGAGTAGCATCTTTGGTGCTCCACGTTTCTTTAATGTTTATTCGATTTACTACGGCCTTGTGATCCTCCATCCAAAATTTTTCCAGCATCAACTCCACCTAGTATTCCTCCTATGAGATAAATACCATGCCTTCCTCCAACCAAATTTTGATGACATGAAAGTAGACCCACACTGTCATATCAAACTCTGTATTCAATAGAGTCTTCACATTATCAATCTTCTCTTCATGATCTTCCATCATGATTAGATTATCCATGTATAGGGTCACCATAAATTGCCTATTCTCCCTAAATGAAGGTAAATGCTTGCATTTGGTGAACTCCAAATCACACAATTGTTCCAAAGTAGTTCATGCCACACCTATTTTAGCCCATACAATGCTTTCAAGTAAGTCAAAGAGTTTACACCTCTTGTCACCCTAGATTCAAAATGTGGGTAACTTTTCCACATAGATCTTCTCTCCATTTATAAATGTTGAATTTACATCCATTTAAAAGATTGACAACTACAATCATAGTTTGTACCAATGGTATCTCCATTTGAGGGATGGGAGCAAATGTCTCCTCGTAGTAACGACCTTTGGGTGTGTACACCCTCTAACCAATAGCCACACCTTATACTTGTCAAGTGTCTCATCATACTTATATGTGAATTTGGATATCCAATTCATCCCTATGTCTTGTGCCATGATCTTCTTGGAATCACATCCCAAGTCTAAAATTTTCTTCCTCAACACCAACTATCTCCCCTAGATCCTTGCACAAAGTAGCTACCTGGTTGTACAGGGACAGGGGTAGATCTGACAACTCCACCCATATCGGCGTGCATGTAAGATTGGGATTATTAGGGGAAAAATACTCAACTAGCCTTCCAAGTGGAGGTGTATTGACTATCCATAACCCCTATTGGCAGAATTTGTATGTAGGTCCTCATCAAGGAAGGCCATAACGGAGATAAAGATTTAGGCTTCAAGATTTAGGGTTATTTTGAAATTAGGGTTTAAGATTTAAGATTTAGGATTTAAAGCTATTTATAGTGCAAAGTTGGATTTAGAAAATTTAGTATGTTCATTTTTTATGTAAAATGAATACTGTAGGACTGCGGCATACCATGGATTAGCTATAAGGGGGTACAAAGTGAAGGAAACTCCAAAATCTCCCAATAGTTAACTACAATCTAATGGTTGAGTTCAAGCTATTCAATTAGCCACCAAGGTCCTTTAAGGAATTGAAGGATGATTTAGGTTAGTCTCATAATGGAAAGTAGAGTTGAATCCATTGATAAGTGCGCGAGCTATCAAAAACTTACAGGAATATTCATGCCAACTTTTTGGCTAGAATAGTGTAGCTGAATCAATGGAGATGTGCTGAGAATCAATGGAGATGTGCTGATTCTCTAGGGAGATTAAATGCTAAATCGTGAAATTTGAACCCTGATTCATAAACCCTAAGCCTTGAACCCTAGATCTTGAACCCTAAATCCTAAACCCTGAGTCTTAAACCTTGAGCCGTGAACCCTAGATCCTAAACCCTAAACCTTGAAGCCTTGAACCCTAAAATGTGAACCATAGACCCTAAATCTTAAGTCCTAAACTCTAAATTAGAGAATTACCTCTTTATATAATGAGACAATGGTGTTTCACCACCACTGATAATTAGCTTGCAAATTTAGAATCAAAAGGCAAGACCATTGCTTCAACATAGGTGGACCCTTATACAAGGGGGTTGACTCCAACTCCGTCATCATGGCATCAAACTTAGACGTGACATGTATATGCTTGGTCATGCCTATAAACATTGCGTCCATCATGTCATCCATCCCATCATCTTTGACATAAAGAACCTACTGTCATGTGTGTCTTGAAGGACACACATCCCATCATCCCTGTAAAGATTACATCCATTATTATCCTCCATACCCTTATCTATGACATAAAAAATATATCCTCATGTGTGTCCTCAAGGACATCTCATCTATGACATTAAAAATCTTTCCTTATGTGTGTTGTCAAGGACATCATCTACCTTGTTCGGATCCAAGTGTGATTCCCTAACAGCTTTGGAATCTCACATAAATTTATGGGTCTGATAGCTATATTGTGTTCTAATACTAGGCCTCTCAAGCTCTCTCACCTTTTTCCATCGACCTATAGAATGCGTACACAATGAAGAACATACATTATATATCATATTTGAAAAGATTGGATGGAATAGGTATGCATATAGATTTAAATATGAAATTCATTCACTCACTACCAAACAACCATTTGGAATTTCAAATTATCCTTTAAAACGTCCCCATAATCTTGATGTGCTACATGACAAAACAACGCTCATGTCAAATACTCGAGTAGAAAATCCTCTCATGAATCCACTCTAAGTTCCCATTCACTAGTTCTTTGTCTAATGATGATGAACCTTGTATGCCCATCTACACACAATGCACCACTATGCCAAATATGTCAAAGTTTATATTAACACCTTAAACCACCAAAAATAGTGTAAATCTCTTTTCATGCAAGCGTGAAAGAAGAAGCTAGAGAAAGAGGGATGGAAGGGAGACATCTTGCCTTTTATATCCTCTTCTCTTGTCCTTTGGATCTCCCATCCTCTTCTCTTGTATTTTGGATCTCCCCTCCTCTCCTCTTTTCATGAAAGAATGAAAGAAAGAGATTGCAATCATTAGGAAAAGCATGGAAGAAAGAAAGACATGGAGAAAGAGGGATATTTTTTACCTTTTCCTTCAAAGTTGAGACTTTTTTTTCCCTCTTTATTCTATTCACTCTTCCCTTCTTGTGTATATTATAAAAATCTAAGGATGATGATGTGTTACTTTTGCAGCAGCTATCTTGATCTATATCTTGCCTATCACTATTGAGGTTGGGTCTTCACATTCTGTCTTTTAGCAAGTGCACATTCTCTTTTTAGCCTACCTCTTTTGACTTATATTATACCTCCTTCACTAGAAAGACATGCTAATGTAGGGGCTTGTTTGATTTTTGTTTGGGCATATGTAGCTAATCAGGGTGTTGTCTTTGTGCCAACATGGACTTAGGTGGTGGACTTAGGTGGAACAGAATGTGTGTGTAGAGTAGCGGCAAAGCTTCGATTATACTTGCATAAGGCTAGAAATAATCCCTCTTAGAAATCCAACTTGCATGTTCTACATGCAAGTTCTACATACGATTTCTACATGCAACTCCTACATGCGAGTTCTACATGCAACTCCTACATGCGAGTTCTATATGTAAATCCTACATGCGAGTTCTACATGCAAGTTCTACATGTAACTCCTACATGCGAGTTCTACATGCAACTCCTACATGCAACTCCTACATGCGAGTTCTACATGCAACTCCTACATGCGAGTTCTACATGCGAGTTCTACATGCCACTCCTACATGCGAGTTCTACATGCCACTCCTACATGCAACTCCTACATGCGAGTTCTACATGCAACTCCTACATGCAACTTCTATATGCAAGTTCTACATGTAGAGAGAGAATGTCTTACAATTCCTACATGTAGAGAGAGAAGCTCTCCAACTTGTATAAAAACCCCATAATGGAATGAAGTCCACAATCTTTGCGGCATTGTGTTGAGTTCTACTTTGGTATTCCAAGCAATTGTCTCAAGTGTCCATGCTTCCTTGTAGTCAACGTCCAAAAGCATGTCCTAACCTTGCAACTCCTCCTCCCCTCTCCTCCAACCTTGCAACCCATCCTCTCCCTCTCCAACCTTCCAACCCATCCTCTCCCCCTCCTCCTCCCTCCTCCTCCTCCCTTCTCCTCCTCCCCCTCCCTCCTCCTTTCTTCTCCTCCTCCCTCTTCCTCCCCCTCGTCCTCCCTCGTCCTCCCTCGTCCTCGTCCTCCTCCTCCTCCCTCCTACTCCTCCTCCTCCTCCTCCTCCCTCCTCTCTCTTCTTTCCCCATGCTCTTACACTTTCTTCCTCTCCCTGCTCCCCCTAAACCCTTAGTTCCTCAACCCTTAACTTCCATGATCTACAAGGGAGACGAGTTCTCCACCATGTACTCTACCCTTAACCTTGGAACCTCTTCTAAATTCTGGAACCTCTCTCTAAACCTTGGACCTCCTTCTAACCCAGGAGCCTCTTCTAAACCTTGGAACCTCCTTCTAAACCCTAGAACCTCCTTCTAACCCTTAAACTCCTCCTAAACCCTGCAACCCCCAATGAAGACGAAAGCCTTTATTACCTCAACCATGATGATACACGTTCCTTTTACACATGCATGCACTATGTTTGCTTACCACACTTAAGTCTACATCTCTCACTGGAACACGCCTCGAGGTCCTAAGCTACACGTATACCACAACTGACAACCCCAATATATCTGTAGGTGACAAAAAGCCTCGGAACCCTGCATACTGAGAAGACCCTGATCCTCCCGTGGAACCCGTGGGAAAGAGCAAACATTTGGCGCTGCTGTCGAGGAGATTAGCGTCTTAAGTAAAGAGTAAACACATGCAGGTATGTGTAAAAAACAAGCTACTTTGAACTTTCATGAACATATCACTCAAGAGCTAGGAGAGCTAAAATTTTTCCAACTCAAGTAAAAAACATAAAAAATTCATAGCTGAATCTCTTCATTTAGGAAAATGCATGTTTTCTAGAAAAACAACACCTTAAGGAATAAATCAGACCATTTGATGTTGTCACTGTGTAGAGCTTGAAATTTTGAACATTTCTCCTTTTTACGAAAGCACATTTTGACACAACCACCAAAAGTTATGGGCAATCAATGATTAAAGGTTCTAAATGCCATAACCCAAAAGAAAAATTAAAACCACCTCCCTAGTCAAACGTGGATAAATTCAAATGGTGTGCAATGGGCTGGAAAAATGCCTCGTAGCCTAGTGTTTCCATGTGTGAAATTTTGGTTTAAACAGGGTCCAGTTTGGGTCCCAAACAAGCGCGATACGAAGTGTTGAAGTAGGGGTAAAATTGGCCTTTTGGGGGGGGGTCTTAAGGTTGGTGTGAATGGACTTTAAGTCTAACTGAGGGGTAGTAACTGACCCATTTTAGTTGATCTAACTGGCCCAATTAGTCTAACTAACCTAACTATCTAGTTAGATGCCTAACAATTAGGCTAATCTAACCTAGTTATGGTTAAATTAATTGTAGCCAATTAACCACAGTTAGTTGAGCTAACCTAGTACAATTAAACTAACGTAATGGTCCAATTAGTGTAACTAACTAACAGTTAAACTAACCTAACTGCAAGTAACTAACCTAGAGTTAAAGCTAACCTAACCTAGGTTGAAACTAACCTAACTATAGTTAGTACGATGGTTAGGTTAGGTTAGATATATATTTTTTGTTTATTTTTTTTTAAATCACAATTTTTTTTTTTTTTTGGGAGGGGGTTGTCGCGTTGCGGCAGGGAGCAACTGAGAGGGGGGGGTTTGAACGGAGGGCAAGGGAGGGTGGAGGGAGAGGTTGCGAATAGAGGAGGGAGGCGATGAGGAGTGGAGGGGAGGGAGGTGTGGAGTGGAGGGGAGGGGAGGGGGGAGGAGGTGCGGTGAGGTGTTTGAGCAGGGCAGGCGGGTGGATGGAGGAGGGCAGGTCATCGCAGAGGAGGTGGAGGCAGAGGCGGATGGCATTGGGGAGGCGGGGTACGGGTGAGCGTCGCCGTTGGTGGGGCAGGCGCGGTGCCACCCTGGGTGATTCTGCGAGCATCACCGTGGGCACACCTAAATGAGAACATTAGGCATGGATTAACGGGCCTCTAATGTTGTCCTAAAGTGATGCATACCCATTTGAGGGCATGTTCCATAACTTTTTTTGATTTGTTGAAAACCAAAACGGATTGAAAATTTGGAATCCAAACTAGTGGGACTACTGCATGGTGGTCTTAAAACATTGATTTTTGTTGGTATTGGTACCTAGATTCACTCTAAAATGAAAGAAGTTGAAAAAGTGCAATTTGTGCATGTGCAAAGATCTTTTAATAAATCCAACACTATTTACAATTTTGAATTGTTTTTTTTCCATACACTTTCTTGCTATATGTCTCATAAGCATGCCAAAGGTCATTGCATTTCATAATACACATCATCAAACTTGATAGTGTGCCATTAAATGGCCTATTTGTTTTTAAAGCATTTTAGGCCACATTGCACTTGTTTAGGATATCCATTTCTGCTAACGTGTATCGTCGGAGGGGGAAAACTAGCGGCTGAAAATTTA